>NC_058081.1:48502328-48688317 GCF_014858855.1 Bufo gargarizans | reverse complement strand
AATCTCTCGTTACCCACCGCTGTACTGTTGTTGCTGGGCAAGATATTTAGTGTCCGTCAAGCACATTTTTTGTTCTGGGTTGAAGTACAATTCCCAATTTAGCAATTTCATAATTTAGTGGTTCCTGCTATATCAGAGCTATTTGAAATCTATCCCTAAAAGGGTATATAATATTGAAGGTGCACATAGGGTCATTCAGAATAACTTCACACACACCGCTACTGTGTATTTCCAAGTCTAATTCTGTCACTAAATCCATACCGGTGACCCAGCGCCTAAATACTAGGCCTCAAATTTAAATCCCTCTAAATCTCTCGTTACCCACCGCTGTACTGTTGTTGCTGGGCAAGATATTTAGTGTCCGTCAAAGCACATTTTTTGTTCTGGGTTGAAGTACAATTCCCAATTTAGCAATTTCATAATTTAGTGGTTTCTGCTATATCAGAGCTATTTGAAATCTATCCCTAAAAGGGTATATAATATTGAAGGTGCACATAGGGTCATTCAGAATAACTTCACACACACCCGCTACTGTGTATTTCCAAGTCTAATTCTGTCACTAAATCCATACCGGTGACCCAGCGCCTAAATACTAGGCCTCAAATTTAATCCCTCTAAATCTCTCGTTACCCACCGCTGTACTGTTGTTGCTGGGCAAGATATTTAGTGTCCGTCAAAGCACATTTTTTGTTCTGGGTTGAAGTACAATTCCCAATTTAGCAATTTCATAATTTAGTGGTTTCTGCTATATCAGAGCTATTTGAAATCTATCCCTAAAAGGGTATATAATATTGAAGGTGCACATAGGGTCATTCAGAATAACTTCACACACACGCTTCTGTGCATTTCCAAGTCTAATTCTGTCACTAAATCCATACCGGTGACCCAGCGCCTAAATACTAGGCCTCAAATTTAAATCCCTCTAAATCTCTCGTTACCCACCGCTGTACTGTTGTTGCTGGGCAAGATATTTAGTGTCCGTCAAAGCACATTTTTTGTTCTGGGTTGAAGTACAATTCCCAATTTAGCAATTTCATAATTTAGTGGTTTCTGCTATATCAGAGCTATTTGAAATCTATCCCTAAAAGGGTATATAATATTGAAGGTGCACATAGGGTCATTCAGAATAACTTCACACACACGCTTCTGTGCATTTCCAAGTCTAATTCTGTCACTAAATCCATACCGGTGACCCAGCGCCTAAATACTAGGCCTCAAATTTAAATCCCTCTAAATCTCTCGTTACCCACCGCTGTACTGTTGTTGCTGGGCAAGATATTTAGTGTCCGTCAAAGCACATTTTTTGTTCTGGGTTGAAGTACAATTCCCAATTTAGCAATTTCATAATTTAGTGGTTTCTGCTATATCAGAGCTATTTGAAATCTATCCCTAAAAGGGTATATAATATTGAAGGTGCACATAGGGTCATTCAGAATAACTTCACACACACGCTTCTGTGCATTTCCAAGTCTAATTCTGTCACTAAATCCATACCGGTGACCCAGCGCCTAAATACTAGGCCTCAAATTTAAATCCCTCTAAATCTCTCGTTACCCACCGCTGTACTGTTGTTGCTGGGCAAGATATTTAGTGTCCGTCAAAGCACATTTTTTGTTCTGGGTTGAAGTACAATTCCCAATTTAGCAATTTCATAATTTAGTGGTTTCTGCTATATCAGAGCTATTTGAAATCTATCCCTAAAAGGGTATATAATATTGAAGGTGCACATAGGGTCATTCAGAATAACTTCACACACACCGCTTCTGTGCATTTCCAAGTCTAATTCTGTCACTAAATCCATACCGGTGACCCAGCGCCTAAATACTAGGCCTCAAATTTAAATCCCTCTAAATCTCTCGTTACCCACCGCTGTACTGTTGTTGCTGGGCAAGATATTTAGTGTCCGTCAAAGCACATTTTTTGTTCTGGGTTGAAGTACAATTCCCAATTTAGCAATTTCATAATTTAGTGGTTTCTGCTATATCAGAGCTATTTGAAATCTATCCCTAAAAGGGTATATAATATTGAAGGTGCACATAGGGTCATTCAGAATAACTTCACACACACGCTTCTGTGCATTTCCAAGTCTAATTCTGTCACTAAATCCATACCGGTGACCCAGCGCCTAAATACTAGGCCTCAAATTTAAATCCCTCTAAATCTCTCGTTACCCACCGCTGTACTGTTGTTGCTGGGCAAGATATTTAGTGTCCGTCAAAGCACATTTTTTGTTCTGGGTTGAAGTACAATTCCCAATTTAGCAATTTCATAATTTAGTGGTTTCTGCTATATCAGAGCTATTTGAAATCTATCCCTAAAAGGGTATATAATATTGAAGGTGCACATAGGGTCATTCAGAATAACTTCACACACACGCTTCTGTGCATTTCCAAGTCTAATTCTGTCACTAAATCCATACCGGTGACCCAGCGCCTAAATACTAGGCCTCAAATTTAAATCCCTCTAAATCTCTCGTTACCCACCGCTGTACTGTTGTTGCTGGGCAAGATATTTAGTGTCCGTCAAAGCACATTTTTTGTTCTGGGTTGAAGTACAATTCCCAATTTAGCAATTTCATAATTTAGTGGTTTCTGCTATATCAGAGCTATTTGAAATCTATCCCTAAAAGGGTATATAATATTGAAGGTGCACATAGGGTCATTCAGAATAACTTCACACACACGCTTCTGTGCATTTCCAAGTCTAATTCTGTCACTAAATCCATACCGGTCACCCAGCGCCTAAATACTAGGCCTCAAATTTATATCCCGCTGAATTTGAATACAATACATTGGGCCAAATAATATATTTGTTGTTGTGGTGAACCATAACAATGAGAAAAACATCTAGTAAGGGACGCGGACGTGGACATGGTCGTGGTGGTGTTAGTGGACCCTCTGGTGCTGGGAGAGGACGTGGCCGTTCTGCCACATCCACACGTCCTAGTGTACCAACTACCTCAGGTCCCAGTAGCCGCCAGAATTTACAGCGATATATGGTGGGGCCCAATGCCGTTCTAAGGATGGTAAGGCCTGAGCAGGTACAGGCATTAGTCAATTGGGTGGCCGACAGTGGATCCAGCACGTTCACATTATCTCCCACCCAGTCTTCTGCAGAAAGCGCACAGATGGCGCCTGAAAACCAACCCCATCAGTCTGTCACATCACCCCCATGCATACCAGGGAAACTGTCTCAGCCTCAAGTTATGCAGCAGTCTCTTATGCTGTTTGAAGACTCCGCTGGCAGGGTTTCCCAAGGGCATCCACCTAGCCCTTCCCCAGCGGTGAAAGACATAGAATGCACTGACGCACAACCACTTATGTTTCCTGATGATGAGGACATGGGAATACCACCTCAGCATGTCTCTGATGATGACGAAACACAGGTGCCAACTGCTGCGTCTTTCTGCAGTGTGCAGACTGAACAGGAGGTCAGGGATCAAGACTGGGTGGAAGACGATGCAGGGGACGATGAGGTCCTAGACCCCACATGGAATGAAGGTCGTGCCACTGACTTTCACAGTTCGGAGGAAGAGGCAGTGGTGAGACCGAGCCAACAGCGTAGCAAAAGAGGGAGCAGTGGGCAAAAGCAGAACACCCGCCGCCAAGAGACTCCGCCTGCTACTGACCGCCGCCATCTGGGACCGAGCACCCCAAAGGCAGCTTCAAGGAGTTCCCTGGCATGGCACTTCTTCAAACAATGTGCTGACGACAAGACCCGAGTGGTTTGCACGCTGTGCCATCAGAGCCTGAAGCGAGGCATTAACGTTCTGAACCTGAGCACAACCTGCATGACCAGGCACCTGCATGCAAAGCATGAACTGCAGTGGAGTAAACACCTTAAAACCAAGGAAGTCACTCAGGCTCCCCCTGCTACCTCTTCTGCTGCTGCCGCCTCGGCCTATTCTGCTGCTGCCGCCTCGGCCTCTTCCTCCGCCTCTGGAGGAACGTTGGCACCTGCCGCCCAGCAAACAGGGGATGTACCACCAACACCACCACCACCACCTCCGTCACCAAGCGTCTCAACCATGTCACACGCCAGCGTTCAGCTCTCCATCTCACAAACATTTGATAGAAAGCGTAAATTCCCACCTAGCCACCCTCGATCCCTGGCCCTGAATGCCAGCATTTCTAAACTACTGGCCTATGAAATGCTGTCATTTAGGCTGGTGGACACAGACAGCTTCAAACAGCTCATGTCGCTTGCTGTCCCACAGTATGTTGTTCCCAGCCGGCACTACTTCTCCAAGAGAGCCGTGCCTTCCCTGCACAACCAAGTATCCGATAAAATCAAGTGTGCACTGCGCAACGCCATCTGTAGCAAGGTCCACCTAACCACAGATACGTGGACCAGTAAGCACGGCCAGGGACGCTATATCTCCCTAACTGCACACTGGGTAAATGTAGTGGCAGCTGGGCCCCAGGCGGAGAGCTGTTTGGCGCACGTCCTGCCGCCGCCAAGGATCGCAGGGCAACATTCTTTGCCTCCTGTTGCCACCTCCTCCTTCTCGGCTTCCTCCTCCTCTTCTTCCACCTGCTCATCCAGTCAGCCACACACCTTCACCACCAACTTCAGCACAGCCCGGGGTAAACGTCAGCAGGCCATTCTGAAACTCATATGTTTGGGGGACAGGCCCCACACCGCACAGGAGTTGTGGCGGGGTATTGAACAACAGACCGACGAGTGGTTGCTGCCGGTGAGCCTCAAGCCCGGCCTGGTGGTGTGTGATAATGGGCGAAATCTCGTTGCAGCTCTGGGACTAGCCAATTTGACGCACATCCCTTGCTTGGCGCATGTGCTGAATTTGGTGGTGCAGAAGTTCATTCACAACTACCCCGACATGTCAGAGCTGCTGCATAAAGTGCGGGCCGTCTGTTCGCGCTTCCGGCGTTCACATCCTGCCGCTGCTCGCCTGTCTGCGCTACAGCGTAACTTCGGCCTTCCCGCTCACCGCCTCATATGCGACGTGCCCACCAGGTGGAACTCCACCTTGCACATGCTGGACAGACTGTGCGAGCAGCAGCAGGCCATAGTGGAGTTTCAGCTGCAGCACGCACGGGTCAGTCGCACTACAGAACAGCACCACTTCACCACCAATGACTGGGCCTCCATGCGAGACCTGTGTGCCCTGTTGCGCTGTTTCGAGTACTCCACCAACATGGCCAGTGGCGATGACACCGTTATCAGCGTTACAATACCACTTCTATGTCTCCTTGAGAAAACACTTAGGGCGATGATGGAACAGGAGGTGGCCCAGGAGGAGGAGGAGGAGGATGAGGAAGAGGGGTCATTTTTAGCACTTTCAGGCCAGTCTCTTCGAAGTGACTCAGAGGGAGGTTTTTGGCAACAGCAGAGGCCAGGTACAAATGTGGCCAGCCAGGGCCCACTACTGGAGGACGAGGAGGACGAGGATGAGGAGGAGGTGGAGGAGGATGAGGATGAAGCATGGTCACAGCGGGGTGGCTCGGGTCCATCACTGGTGCGTGGCTGGGGGGAAAGGCAGGACGATGACGATACGCCTCCCACAGAGGACAGCTTGTCCTTACCCCTGGGCAGCCTGGCACACATGAGCGACTACATGCTGCAGTGCCTGCGCAACGACAGCAGAGTTGCCCACATTTTAACCTGTGCGGACTACTGGGTTGCCACCCTGCTGGATCCACGCTACAAAGACAATGTGCCCACCTTACTTCCTGCACTGGAGCGTGATAGGAAGATGCGCGAGTACAAGCGCACGTTGGTAGACGCGCTACTGAGAGCATTCCCAAATGTCACAGGGGAACAAGTGGAAGCCCAAGGCCAAGGCAGAGGAGGAGCAAGAGGTCGCCAAGGCAGCTGTGTCACGGCCAGCTCCTCTGAGGGCAGGGTTAGCATGGCAGAGATGTGGAAAACTTTTGTCAACACGCCACAGCTAACTGCACCACCACCTGATACGCAACGTGTTAGCAGGAGGCAACATTTCACTAACATGGTGGAACAGTACGTGTGCACACCCCTCCACGTACTGACTGATGGTTCGGCCCCATTCAACTTCTGGGTCTCTAAATTGTCCACGTGGCCAGAGCTAGCCTTTTATGCCTTGGAGGTGCTGGCCTGCCCGGCAGCCAGCGTTTTGTCTGAACGTGTATTCAGCACGGCAGGGGGCGTCATTACAGACAAACGCAGCCGCCTGTCTACAGCCAATGTGGACAAGCTGACGTTCATAAAAATGAACCAGGCATGGATCCCACAGGACCTGTCCGTCCCTTGTCCAGATTAGACATTAACTACCTCCCCATAACCATATATTATTGGACTCCAGGGCACTTCCTCATTCAATCCTATTTTTATTTTCATTTTACCATTATATTGCGATGCTACCCAAAGTTGAATGAACCTCTCCTCTGCCTGTGTGCTAGGCCTAAATATATGCCAATGGACTGTTGCAGTGGTGGCTGACATGAAGCCTGATTCTCTGCTATGACATGCAGACTAATTCTCTGCTGACATGAAGCCAGATTGTCTGTTACGGGACCTCTCTCCTCTGCCTGGGTGCTGGGCCTAAATTTATGACCATGGACTGTTGCAGTGGTGGCTGACGTGAAGCCTGATTCTCTGCTATGACATGCAGACTGATTCTCTGCTGACATGAAGCCAGATCGTCTGTTACGGGACCTCTCTGCTCTGCCTGTGTGCTAGGCCTAAATATATGCCAATGGACTGTTGCAGTGGTGGGTGACGTGAAGCCTCATTCTCTGCTATGACATGCAGACTGATTCTCTGCTGACATGAAGCCAGATTGTCTGTTACGGGACCTCTCTGCTCTGCCTGTGTGCTAGGCCTAAATATATGCCAATGGACTGTTGCAGTGGTGGGTGACGTGAAGCCTCATTCTCTGCTATGACATGCAGACTGATTCTCTGCTGTCATGAAGCCAGATTGTCTGTTACGGGACCTCTCTGCTCTGCCTGTGTGCTAGGCCTAAATATATGCCAATGGACTGTTGCAGTGGTGGGTGACGTGAAGCCTCATTCTCTGCTATGACATGCAGACTGATTCTCTGCTGACATGAAGCCAGATTGTCTGTTACGGGACCTCTCTGCTCTGCCTGTGTGCTAGGCCTAAATATATGCCAATGGACTGTTGCAGTGGTGGGTGACGTGAAGCCTCATTCTCTGCTATGACATGCAGACTGATTCTCTGCTGTCATGAAGCCAGATTGTCTGTTACGGGACCTCTCTGCTCTGCCTGTGTGCTAGGCCTAAATATATGCCAATGGACTGTTGCAGTGGTGGGTGACGTGAAGCCTCATTCTCTGCTATGACATGCAGACTGATTCTCTGCTGACATGAAGCCAGATTGTCTGTTACGGGACCTCTCTGCTCTGCCTGTGTGCTAGGCCTAAATATATGCCAATGGACTGTTGCAGTGGTGGGTGACGTGAAGCCTCATTCTCTGCTATGACATGCAGACTGATTCTCTGCTGACATGAAGCCAGATCCTCTGTTACGGGAGCTCTCTCCTCTGCCTGGGTGCTGGGCCTAAATTTATGACAATTGACTGTTGCAGTGGTGGGTGACGTGAAGCCTGATTCTCTGCTATGATATGAAGACTGATTCTCTGCTGACATGAAGCCAGATTGTCTGTTACGGGACCTTTCTCCTCTGCCTGGGTTCTGGGCCTAAATTTATGAAAATTGACTCTTACAGTGGTGGGTGACGTGAAGCCTGATTCTAGGCTATGATATGAAGACTGATTCTCTGCTGACATGAAGCCAGATTGTCTGTTACGGGACCTTTCTCCTCTGCCTGGGTTCTGGGCCTAAATTTATGAAAATTGACTCTTACAGTGGTGGGTGACGTGAAGCCTGATTCTCTGCTATGATATGAAGACTGATTCTCTGCTGACATGAAGCCAGATTCTCTGTTACGGGACCTCTCTCCTCTGCCTGGGTGCTGGGCCTAAATTTATGACAATGGACTGTTGCAGTGGTGGCTGACGTGAAGCCTGATTCTCTGCTATGACATGCAGACTGATTCTCTGCTGTCATGAAGCCAGATTGTCTGTTACGGGACCTCTCTGCTCTGCCTGTGTGCTAGGCCTAAATATATGCCAATGGACTGTTGCAGTGGTGGCTGACGTGAAGCCTCATTCTCTGCTATGACATGCAGACTAATTCTCTGCTGACATGAAGCCAGATTGTCTGTTACGGGACCTCTCTCCTCTGCCTGGGTGCTGGGCCTAAATTTATGACAATGGACTGTTGCAGTGGTGGCTGACGTGAAGCCTGATTCTCTGCTATGACATGCAGACTAATTCTCTGCTGACATGAAGCCAGATTGTCTGTTACGGGACCTCTCTCCTCTGCCTGGGTGCTGGGCCTAAATATATGCCAATGGACTGTTGCAGTGGTGGCTGACGTGAAGCCTCATTCTCTGCTATGACATGCAGACTAATTCTCTGCTGTCATGAAGCCAGATTGTCTGTTACGGGACCTCTCTGCTCTGCCTGTGTGCTAGGCCTAAATATATGCCAATGGACTGTTGCAGTGGTGGGTGACGTGAAGCCTGATTCTCTGCTATGACATGCAGACTGATTCTCTGCTGACATGAAGCCAGATTGTCTGTTACGGGACCTCTCTGCTCTGCCTGTGTGCTAGGCCTAAATATATGCCAATGGACTGTTGCAGTGGTGGGTGACGTGAAGCCTCATTCTCTGCTATGACATGCAGACTGATTCTCTGCTGACATGAAGCCAGATTCTCTGTTACGGGACCTCTCTCCTCTGCCTGTGTGTGTGCTGGGCCTAAATATATGCCAATGGACTGTTGCAGTGGTGGCTGACGTGAAGCCTCATTCTCTGCTATGACATGCAGACTAATTCTCTGCTGACATGAAGACAGATTCTCTGTTACGGGACCTCCCTCCTCTGCCTGGGTGCTGGGCCTAAATATATGCCAATGGACTGTTGCAGTGGTGGCTGACGTGAAGCCTCATTCTCTGCTATGACATGCAGACTGATTCTCTGCTGACATGAAGCCAGATTCTCTGTTACGGGACCTCTCTCCTCTGCCTGTGTGTGTGCTGGGCCTAAATATATGCCAATGGACTGTTGCAGTGGTGGCTGACGTGAAGCCTCATTCTCTGCTATGACATGCAGACTGATTCTCTGCTGACATGAAGCCAGATTCTCTGTTACGGGACCTCTCTCCTCTGCCTGTGTGTGTGCTGGGCCTAAATATATGCCAATGGACTGTTGCAGTGGTGGCTGACGTGAAGCCTCATTCTCTGCTATGACATGCAGACTAATTCTCTGCTGACATGAAGACAGATTCTCTGTTACGGGACCTCCCTCCTCTGCCTGGGTGCTGGGCCTAAATATATGCCAATGGACTGTTGCAGTGGTGGCTGACGTGAAGCCTCATTCTCTGCTATGACATGCAGACTAATTCTCTGCTGACATGAAGACAGATTCTCTGTTACGGGACCTCTCTCCTCTGCCTGGGTGCCGGGGCCTAAATATCTGAGAATGGACTGTTCCAGTGGTGGGTGACGGGAAGCCAGATTCTCTGCTATGGAACCTCTCTCCAATTGATTTTGGTTAATTTTTATTTATTTAATTTTTATTTTAATTAATTTCCCTATCCACATTTGTTTGCAGGGGATTTACCTACATGTTGCTGCCTTTTGCAGCCCTCTAGCTCTTTCCTGGGCTGTTTTACAGCCTTTTTAGTGCCGAAAAGTTCGGGTCCCCATTGACTTCAATGGGGTTCGGGTTCGGGACGAAGTTCGGATCGGGTTCGGATCCCGAACCCGAACATTTCCGGGATGTTCGGCCGAACTTCTCGAACCCGAACATCCAGGTGTTCGCTCAACTCTAGTGCTAACGCTACGCTTATTTATAAAGTTAGGACCCGTCTTACAGAGATCGCCTTGACGTACGGCAGACGGGCTCAGATGGTTTTGTACAAAATGCATTTGCCAAGCATCTCACTTTATAAATGAGCGTAGCATTAGCACTATAATATTTTTTGTGACTATGCATTATTGTACTTTATCTGATTTGTAGAGTGCTGTTGCATTGTTTTTTTTTCTTTATGTCTGTGGAGGCTCCAATCCTGGTTTGGCTCACAATCACTGATGGAAATCACTGACTAAGGCTGCATTCACACGTCCGTGGTGTGTTGCGGACCCGCAAATTGCGGGTCCGCAACACACCAGCCCGTTACCCCCATAGAAATGCCTATTCTTGTCCGCAAGCTGCGGACAAGAATAGGACATGCCCTGTCTTTTTGCGGAATTGCGGACCTAAAGATCGGGGACGCGCACCGCAAATGCGGACAGCACACTGTGTGCTGTCCGCATCCATTCCATCCCTATAGAGAATGAATGGGTCCGCACCCGTTCCGCAAAATTGCGGAACGGATGCAGACCCATTCTGCAGACGTGTTAATGGAGCCTAAGGCTTCATGCACAAGACAGTATTTTTTCTCGGTCCGCGAAACGGGGTTCCGTTGTTCCGTGATTCGTGTCCATTTTTTGTTCTGTTGTGTTTCCGTGTGTCCGTGTTTCCGTTTTTTTTGGGGACCGTCATTAAGCAAGGAATGGTGAAAAAAATTTAATTTTAATAACTCCACCCAGGATACTGGTATAAATGCTGTTCACCTGAGTTTCGTTTTGTGGCCATTTTCTGTAGTCTTCACAGAGTACAGAGGTTATTTTGGTTGCTTGTCTTTGCTGTATCACCATGGAGGATGAATATGAGGAAGAGGTCGTACTGCATTGGCTTGTTTCTCGGCGATGGGGACAGCGCACTCCTCTGTTGGCTGAGGAACCTAGTAGAAGGCGTCGGTTTTGGGTCCATCCGATTGTTTTGCAACGTTACCGGAAAGAACACTTTCATTCCCTCTACAAAGATCTGCGGCTGCATCCAGAGAAGTTTTTCTCCTTCTGTAGGATGTCAGTCAATACATTTGATCTCTTGCTGTCGTCTCTACGTACTGTCCTTACCTTCATGGACACCAATATGAGGATCAGCATTTCTCCTGAGGAAAGGGTCATCGTCACGTTGAGGTAAGCAATATTTAATGTTTCAATCTTCACCAGTAATGTGCACTGCTTCTGTCAGGAGTAACATGTCTAGAAAATGGCTGCTGTTAGACATGTGCTTCTGTTTGCTGAAGTAATCTTTCTTTGCCCATAATGTAATCTGCAAATGTTTTTTTGTATTTTTGTTTTAATAACCGTTAATCCCTGACACATAACATCCAAATATTGAAGGTTGTCTATTCTTTTGTGCAAGTTTCGAACTGTGTTCAGCTAACGTCCTCAAGACACTCCAATAATCCACAGCACTCGCCAGTACGGCATACATATTAGGACATCGTCAGACATCATCCACAACTCCATCCTCCGTCAGGCAAAACTCCATCAGCCCTCAGACATCAGACAAAACTCCGTCCTCCGTCAGGCAAAACTCCATCAGACATCAGACAAAACTCCGTCTTCCGTCAGACAAAACTCCATCAGACCTCAGACATCAGACAAAACTCCGTCCTCCATCAGGCAAAACTCCATCAGACCTCAGACATCAGACACAACTCCGTCCTCCGTCACCCAAAACTCCATCAGACCTCAGACATCAGACAAAACTCCGTCCTCCGTCACCCAAAACTCCATCAGACCTCAGACATCAGACAAAACTCCGTCCTCCGTCACCCAAAACTCCATCAGACCTCAGACATCAGACAAAACTCCGTCCTCCGTCAGGCAAAACTCCATCAGACATCAGACAAAACTCCGTCCTCCGTCAGACAAAACTCCATCAGCCCTCAGACATCAGACAAAACTCCGTTCTCCGTCACCCAAAACTCCATCAGACCTCAGACATCAGACAAAACTCCGTCCTCCGTCAGGCAAAACTCCATCAGACCTCAGACATCAGACAAAACTCCGTCCTCCGTCACCCAAAACTCCATCAGACCTCAGACATCAGACAAAACTCCGTCCTCCATCAGGCAAAACTCCATCAGACCTCAGACATCAGACAAAACTCCGTCCTCCGTCACCCAAAACTCCATCAGACCTCAGACATCAGACAAAACTCCGTCCTCCATCAGGCAAAACTCCATCAGACCTCAGACATCAGACAAAACTCCGTCCTCCGTCAGGCAAAACTCCATCAGACCTCAGACATCAGACAAAACTCCGTCCTCCGTCACCCAAAACTCCATCAGACCTCAGACATCAGACAAAACTCCGTCCTCCGTCAGGCAAAACTCCATCAGACCTCAGACATCAGACAAAACTCCGTCCTCCGTCACCCAAAACTCCATCAGACCTCAGACATCAGACAAAACTCCGTCCTCCGTCAGGCAAAACTCCATCAGACCTCAGACATCAGACATCAGACAAAACTCCGTCCTCCGTCAGGCAAAACTCCATCAGACCTCAGACATCAGTTAAAACTTCCGTCCTCCGTCAGGCAAAACTCCATCAGACCTCAGACATCAGACAAAACTCCGTCCTCCATCAGGCATCAGCCAAAACTCCGTCCTCCCTAACTCAAAATACGCCCTACTACACACACTATTCACCTGACGGAGCTGCTAGCTGCTGGAGAGGCAAAGGACCTGTGATGACGTCATGACCATGTGACGAGTCACGTGTGTGGGAGGGGTCAGACGTACACAGCAGCTGGTAGAGTGTACAGAACAGTAGCCATCAAATAGAGCTCTGTACTAGAGATGTGTGTGTAACCTGCATGTAGCAGAGCTGTGTACTGTGTTACAGAGATGTATGTGTAACCTGCAGGTAGCAGATCTGTATGTGTAACCTGCAGGTAGCAGAGCTGTGTACTGTGTAGCAGATCTGTATGTGTAACCTGCAGGTAGCAGAGCTGTGTACTGTGTAGTAGATCTGTATGTGTAACCTGCATGTAGCAGAGCTGTGTACTGTGTTACAGAGATGTATGTGTAACCTGCAGGTAGCAGAGCTGTGTACTGTGTTACAGAGATGTATGTGTAACCTGCATGTAGCAGAGTGGTGTACTGTGTTATAGAGATGTATGTGTAACCTGCAGGTAGCAGATCTGTATGTATAACCTGCAGGTAGCAGAGCTGTGTACTGTGTAGCAGATCTGTATGTGTAACCTGCAGGTAGCAGAGCTGTGTACTGTGTAGTAGATCTGTATGTGTAACCTGCATGTAGCAGAGCTGTGTACTGTGTTACAGAGATGTATGTGTAACCTGCAGGTAGCAGAGCTGTGTACTGTGTAGCAGATCTGTATGTGTAACCTGCAGGTAGCAGAGCTGTGTACTGTGTAGCAGATCTGTATGTGTAACCTGCATGTAGCAGAGCTGTGTACTGTGTAGCAGAGCTGTATGTGTAACCTGCATGTAGCAGAGCTGTGTACTGTGTAGCAGTGCTGTATGTGTAACCTGCATGTAGCAGTGCTGTGTACTGTGTAGCAGTGCTGTATGTGTAACCTGCATGTAGCAGTGCTGTGTACTGTGTAGCAGAGCTGTATGTGTAACCTGCATGTAGCAGAGCTGTGTACTGTGTTACAGAGATGTATGTGTAACCTGCAGGTAGCAGAGCTGTGTACTGTGTAGCAGATCTGTATGTGTAACCTGCATGTAGCAGACCTGTGTACTGTGAAGCAGAGCTGTATGTGTAACCTGCATGTAGCAGAGCTGTGTACTGTGTAGCAGTGCTGTATGTGTAATCTGCATGTAGCAGAGCTGTGTACTGTGTAGCAGAGCTGTATGTGTAACCTGCATGTAGCAGAGCTGTGTACTGTGTAGCAGAGCTGTATGTGTAACCTGCATGTAGCAGTGCTGTGTACTGTGTAGCAGAGCTGTATTTGTAACCTGAATGTAGCAGAGCTGTGTACTGTGTAGCAGAGCTGTATGTGTAATCTGCATGTATCAGAGCTGTGTCCTGTGTAGCGGAGCTGTATGTGTAACCTGCATGTAGCAGGCTGTGTACTGTGTTACAGGGATGTATGTGCAACCTGCATGTAGCAGTGCTGTGTACTGTGTTACAGAGATGTGTGTGTAACCGCATGTAGCAGAGCTTTTTACTGTGTAACAGAGATGTGTGTGTAACCTGGGAACTATAAAAAAGTGTAAAATAAAACAAAAAAATTCAGATCACCCCCCTTTTCCCAAAATGAAAATAAAAAAAAAATAAAAAAATACACATCATGGGTGTCGCAATGTGTAAAAACACCCATTGTATAAAAATATATTCCCCATACGGCAAACGGCAAAACAGAAGAAAAAAAAGAGTCCAAATGTCCGATTCGCCGTTTTTGGTCGCTTCATTTGCTACAAAAATGTAAATAAAAAGCGATCAAAAAGTCTTAAACACCCCAGAATGGTATCAGTGAAAAGTTCAGATTGCCCCGCAAAAAATGAGCCCCCACCCAGCGCCGTACACATAATTACAAAAAAGTTATAGAGCTCAAAATATGACGACAAAAAAAAAAAAATCTGATTCTGTAAATCTCCTGTCACTCCAAGTTACTCAGAATTGGTAACCCTAATTAATAAATACATGCAACATGAATGCATATATGCCGCTTCACACAGATCACAAGTGTTAGGCCTCTTGCACATGAACGTTGTTGGTCCATTCCGTGCATTGGGGACAGCAATTTGCAGTCCCCAATGCACGGGCAACGTGCGTGCAGCAGCCGGGACAGATCCAGACCCATTCAACTTGAATAGGTCCGTGAATATGTTCTACTTTTTTGCTGTGCGGAGGCACGGCCAGAAACACCACGGAAGCACTCTGTAGTGCTTCTGTGGGGATCCGATCCGTGTTTCTGTTCCGTTCAAGTGAATGGGTCGACATCACGGATGCGGGATGCACACGGCTGGTGCCCTGTGTATTGCGGAACCGCCGTATGTGGTCCACAATACAACTACAGGCACACAGCGACCATGTGCAAGAGGCCTTACAAAGATGGGATTTAAGGTGCACATCCTCTTGTGCTTCCCATATTCCACAGATTTATATCACACAGCTACTTACAGTTGTGCTGATAAGTTTACATACCCTTGCAGAATTTATGATTTCTTAAAGGGGTATTCTCATCTTCCCTTTTTCATACTTACCTTCCTTGAGCGTGACGTTCACTTCCTGTATTCTTCTCCCGGCCGGGCCGCGCTTGCGCAGAAGACTGAAGATTCTCTCCCGGCCGGGCCGCGCAATGTCCTGAACGCGCACAGCGCCGCGCATGTGCCATGGTGACTTATTCCTGGCCTGTATAGTACAGAGTCGGCGTGCGCATTCGCGGCTCTGTACTATACTGGCCAGGAAGAAGTCATCATGGCGCATGCGCAGCGGCATGCGCGTTCAGGACATTGCGCGGCCCAGCCGGGAGAGAATTTTCCGTCTTCTGCGCAAGCGTGGCCCGGCTGGATTCGACAGGAGAGGTGGCCGTAACCAGGGGAGACCAAAGACAACGATCAGGTAAGAGGGGACTTATTTTCTAAAAAAGGATGGGAATTGGGTAATAAAATGTATTTAGAAAAATTATCACTGTCAAATCATTAACAGATTTACCAGTGATCATTAAGATGAGAATACCCCTTTAACCATTGTTCAGAGAATATGATTGATACCACAGACACTTCTCTCTCGCTCATGGTTAGTGGTCGGCTGAAGCCATTTATGTCAAACAACGGTGTTTACTCTTTATAAATCATAATCACAACACAAACTCCCCAAATGACCCTGGTCAGAAGTTTACACACCCCAGTTATTAATACCATGTATTGCCCCCTTTAGCATCAATGACAGCTTGAAGTCTTTTGTGGTAGTTATGGATGAGGGTCTTTATTTTCTCAGATGGTAAAACTGCCCATTCTTCCTGTTGAAAAAAAAAAGCAATTCCACCACAGTTTTACGTGATTTCTATTTACGACATTCGATGTGCGATAAAACTGACTGGTTACTTTTATTCTACAGGTCAGATCGAATCCGGCAATACCTTATATGTATAGTTTTTCTTGCGTTTTAATAGTGTTAAAAAAATAAAAATATCCGATTTTTTTTGTCGCCATATTTTGAGCCCCATAACTTTTTTGTAATTATGTGTACAGAGCTGGATGGGGGCTCATTTTTTGCGGGGCAATCTAAACTTTTTACTAATACCATTCTGGGGTGTTTAAGACTTTTTGATCACTTTTTATTTACATTTTTGTAGCAAATGAAGTGACCAAAAACGGCGAATCGGACATTTGGACTGTTTGCCGTATGGGGAATATATTTTTATACAATGGGCGTTTTTACACATTGCGAAACCCATGATGTGTCTTTTATTTTAATTTTGGGAAAAGGGGGGTGATCTGAATATTTATGTTTTTTTTTTACACTTTTTTATAGTTCCCAGGTTACACACACATCTCTGTAACACAGTACACAGCTCTGCTACATGCGGTTAGACAAACTGCTCTATATACACAGTACACAGCTCTGCTACCTGCAGGTTGCACATACATCCCTGTAACACAGTACACAGCTCTGCTACATGCAGGTTACACATACAGCTCTGCTACACAGTACACAGCACTTCTACATGCAGGTTACACACACATCTCTGTAACACAGTACACAGCTCTGCTACATGCTGTTACACACACTGCTCTATATACACAGTACACAGCTCTGCTACATGCAGGTTACACATACAGCTCTGTAACACAGTACGCAGCCTGCTACATGCAGGTTACACATACAGCTCTTTAACACAGTACACAGCTCTGCTACGTGCAGGTTACACATACATCTCTGTAACACAGTACACAGCTCTGCTACATGCAGGTTACACATACAGCTCTGCTACACAGTACACAGCACTTCTACATGCAGGTTACACACACATCTCTGTAACACAGTACACAGCTCTGCTACATGCTGTTACACACACTGCTCTATATACACAGTACACAGCTCTGCTACATGCAGGCTACACACACATCTCTGTAACACAGTACACATCTCTGCTACACAGTACACAACACTGCTACCTGCAGGTTGCACATACATCCCTGTAACACAGTACACAGCTCTGCTACATGCAGGTTACACATACAGATCTGCTACACAGTACACAGCTCTGCTACCTGCAGGTTGCAGATACATCTCTGTAACACAGTACACAGCTCTGCTACATGCAGGTTACACATACAGCTCTGATACACAGTACACAGCACTGCTACATGCAGGTTACACATACAGCTCTGCTACACAGTTCACAGCTCTGCTACATGCAGGTTACACATACAGCTCTGCTACACAGTACACAGCTCTGCTACATGCAGGTTACACATACAGATCTGCTACACAGTACACAGCTCTGCTACCTGCAGGTTACACGTACATCTCTGTAACACAGTACACAGCTCTGCTACATGCAGGTTACACATACATCTCTGTAACACAGTACACAGCTCTGCTACATGCAGGTTACACATACATCTCTGTAACACAGTACACAGATCTGCTACCTGCAGGTTACACATACATCTCTGTAACACAGTACACAGCTCTGCTACATTCAGGTTACACATACATCTCTGTAACACAGTACACAGCTCTGCTACATGCAGGTTACACATACATCTCTATAACACAGTACACAGCTCTGCTACATTCAGGTTACACATACATCTCTGTAACACAGTACACAGCTCTGCTACATGCAGGTTACACATACATCTCTATAACACAGTACACAGCTCTGCTACCTGCAGGTTACACATACAGATCTGCTACCTGCAGGTTATACATACAGATCTGCTACACAGTACACAGCTCTGCTACATGCAGGTTACACACACATCTCTGTAACACAGTACACAGCTCTGCTACATGCAGGTTACACACACATCTCTAGTACAGAGCTCTATTTGATGGCTACTGTTCTGTACACTCTACCAGCTGCTGTGCACATCTGACCCCTCCCACACATGTGACTCGTCACATGGTCATGATGTCATCACAGGTCCTTTGCCTCTCCAGCAGCTAGCAGCTCCGTCAGGTGAAGAGTGTGTGTAGTAGGGCGTATTTTGAGTTAGGGAGGACGGAGTTTTGTCTGATGTCTGAGGGAGGACAGAGTTTTAGCTGAAGTCTGAGGTCTGATGGAGTTTTGCCTGACGGAGGACGGAGTTTTGTCTGATGTCTGATGTCTGATGTCTGATGGAGTTTTGCCTGATGGAGGACGGAGTTTTGTCTGATGTCTGAGGTCTGATGGAGTTTTGGGTGACGGAGGACGGAGTTTTGTCTGATGTCTGAGGTCTGATGGAGTTTTGTCTGACGGAGGACGGAGTTTTGTCTGATGTCTGAGGTCTGATGGAGTTTTGTCTGACGGAGGACGGAGTTTTGTCTGATGTCTGAGGGCTGATGGAGTTTTGTCTGACGGAGGACGGAGTTTTGTCTGATGTCTGAGGTCTGATGGAGTTTTGGGTGACGGAGGACGGAGTTTTGTCTGATGTCTGAGGTCTGATGGAGTTTTGTCTGACGGAGGACGGAGTTTTGTCTGATGTCTGAGGTCTGATGGAGTTTTGTCTGACGGAGGACGGAGTTTTGTCTGATGTCTGATGGAGTTTTGCCTGACGGAGGACGGAGTTTTGTCTGATGTCTGAGGGCTGATGGAGTTTTGCCTGACGGAGGATGGAGTTGTGGATGATGTCTGACGATGTCCTAATATGTATGCCGTACGCCAGTAGTCTGTGACAAAATGGTGATTTTTTTTCAGTCAGGCAGCCAGGTTACAGCAGCCTGTATCCTGGCTGTGTAAGTGACTAAATCACCATTGTTCACAAACTATTGGCGAGTGCAGCAGATTATTGGAGTGTCTTGAAGACTTGGGACCCTCAGTCAGGATCCCTAGCTGCGTGCACCACCCTGCTTGAAGCCTATATACCGGTCTGTAACCTATTTTGTGTGATTGTGGTGGTGCCGAAACCCTGAGATTTTCATCTAACGTTCTAATCATGCATAATGTTCACATAATTTTTAAGTCGGCAATAACTTACAGCATTTCAAAGGGGCTAAAGACAGCTGTTGTAACTTAGTTGTGGTAGCACTGCCCACACCCCAATAGCTGGTAGTGTTTTGCTCATACACCCAAATTTTTTATTTTGGATAAGTCCACAATGGACATAGGGTGTTTAAAATCATATCTTGTGTACAACATTATACGTGTTTCATGTATCTGATGTTCCCTTTGATTTGCTGCTGTCTGATTTTCTTTCTTTATTTTTTTTCAACAGATTCCTTGCAACAGGGAACTCATTTGCATCCCTGCATTTTGAGTTTCTTTTAGGAACCTCGACGATCTCTCGGATTGTACGTCACACTTGCCGTGTCATCTGGCACCAACTCCGAGAGACGGTGATGCCGCAGCCCAAGGCGGACGATTGGGTTCGGATTGCTGCGGGCTTCCAAATTTTAGCACGGTTTTACATAAGGTTTATCCCCCCAAAAAATTATGGGTTGTGCTATAGTTGTTGATTCTGCCTAGAAGATCCTCGTGAGATGATAATTTAACACAACCATAAACACAAATTCACAGAGGATTCTTATTGGGAGCATCAACACAAATTTGGAAACTAATTTTCAGAGCAATGATAGTAGTTTGGGGATGTACTGGCCAAAAACAGGTGGACACATTCTAGGATCTAAGGGCTCTTTCACACTTGCGTTCTTGTCTTCCAGCATAGAGTTTCGTCGTCGGGGCTCTATGCCGGAAGAATCCTGATCAGTTTTATCCTAATGCATTCTGAATGGAGTGAAATCCGTTCAGGATGCATCAGGATGTCTTCAGTTCAGGATCGGAACGGAAAGTTTTTTGGCCGGAGAAAATACCGCAGCATGCTGCGCTTTTTGCTCCGGACAAAAATCCTGAAGACTTGCCGCAAGGCCGGATCCGGAATGAATGCCCATTGAAAGGCATTGATCTGGATCTGGCCTCAAGCTAAACGTCGTTTCGGCGCATTGCCGGATCCAACGTTTAGCTTTTTTAGAGTAGTTACCATGGCTGCCGGGACGCTTAAGTCCTGGCAGCCATGGTAAAGTGTAGCGGGGAGAGGGGGAGCAGTATACTTACCGTCCGTGCGGCTCCCGGGGCGCTCCAGAGTGACGTCAGGGCGCCCCAAGCGCATGGATCACGTGATCGCATGGCACGTCATCCATGCGCATGGGGCGCTCTGACGTCACTCTGGAGTGCCCCGGGAGCCGCACGGACTGTAAGTATACCGCTCCCCGGCTCCCCGCTCCTACTATGGCAACCAGGACTTTAATAACGTCCTGGCTGCCATAGTAACACTGAAAGCATTTTGAAGATGGATCCGTCTTCAAATGCTTTCAGTACACTTGCGTTTTTCCGGATCCGGCGTGTAATTCCGGCAAGTGGAGTACACGCCGGATCCGGACAATGCAAGTGTGAGAGAGGCCTAACCAAGTGCTGAAATTCTGTGCATCTGCATTGGACCTGTTTGTACACTGTCACCCTCGTTTTTGTCAAATAAACCCACAAAAATACCACACCTAGAACATTTATAATGCATCATAAGGCCATGGTGGAAGTTGAATTTCTAATTCTACTCCAGGAACGCAGTTGGTGCATCATTCCTCAATGTAATAGTACAAAGTATTGTGCATTTTATTTTAACCGAATAAAATCAATTTTTTGACTTGAAATACAACTTGTCAATAATGGTAAAGGAAATATTAGCATGTATGTACACAAACATAGGAACACAGAGAACAATACCTAAATGGGAACACTATTCAGGCACCTATGACTGCTAAGGCCTTGGATGAGCATTATCATATTTTGAACATATACAAAGGATAGGTACACATTCTCATATTAGCGATGGACAAACACCTGGCAAAATACACTGACCTAAAGAATTATTAGGAACACCTGTTCTATTTCTCATTAATGCGATTATCTAGTCAACCAATCACATGGCAGTTGCTTCAATGCATGTAGGGTTGTGGTCCTGGTCAAGACAATCTCCTGAACTCCAAACTGAATGTCAGAATGGGAAAGAAAGGTGGGCTACAACAGCAGAAGACCCCACCGGGTACCACTCATCTCCACTACAAATAGGAAAAAGAGGCTACAATTTGCACGAGCTCACCAAAATTGGACTGTTGAAGACTGGAAAAATGTTGCCTGGTCTGATGAGTCTCGATTTCTGTTGAGACATTCAAATGGTAGAGTCCGAATTTGGAGTAAACAGAATGAGAACATGTATCCATCATGCCTTGTTACCACTGTGCAGGCTGGTGGTGGTGGTGTAATGGTGTGGGGGATGTTTTCTGGGCACACTTTAGGCTCCTTAGTGCCAATTGGCCATCGTTTAAATGCCACGGGCTACCTGAGCATTGTTTCTGACCATGTCCATCCCTTCATGACCACCATGTACCCATCCTCTGATGGCTACTTCCAGCAGGATAATGCACCATGTCACAAAGCTCGAATCATTTCAAATTGGTTTCTTGAACATGACAATTAGTTCACTGTACTAAAATGTCCCCCACAGATACCAGATCTCAACCCAATAGAGCATCTTTGGGATGTGGTGGAACGGGAGCTTTGTGCCCTGGATGTGCATCCCTCAAATTTCCATCAACTGCAAGATGCTATCCTATCAATATGGGCTAATATTTCTAAAGAATGCTATCAGCACCTTGTTGAATCAATGCCATGTAGAATTAAGGCAGTTCTGAAGGCAAAAGGGGGTCCAACACCTTATTAGTATGGTGTTCCTAATAATTCTTTAGGTGAGTGTATATGACAATCAGCTGTATGATGAGTGTATATCTGTGAATAGATGTAACATAAAGTGGCACACAGGAGGAAGAGAGACGGCAGAGGGCAGGGCATGTGCGATGTGCTCGTGTTGACTCTTCATACTGCTGAACAGCGTTGTTGTCCGGTGATGACTTTGCCTTTAAAAAAGAACAATATGACCTACACAGATGAGATAGGTCATCAATAGTCAAACACCATCATAAACATACTTATGGCCTCAAATCCATGACCGGTTTAATAAAATCTAATTGGGCCGTGTTTATATTTGGCCTTCTGTGTGCTCCGCCATCGCCACTATGTCCTCTTTCGTTCAGCTCCCGGCGGAATTGATCCCGGCAACTGTTCCACCGGGTCTTCGTCTGCTTGACTATTTAGAAATTAAACAATTAAAATCTTATAAATGTATTAAATAAATATGCAAAAAAAAAGGACTAAGAGCAAAGCAGACATTTCTCCAAAATCAAGCAGCCCCCTGAAGATAAATATCCAAAAATGCACGAATAGACACCACATGCTACAGTAGTGCCGGTGTGGGTATACTAATGAAATACGTTCATGAAGCCAGTGATTAATCGTGCTAGCCATTGGTATCTTAATATTTTAAACAATATGTGTTAAGTACCAACTATTGTATGCTCAATTACAACTAGAACAAGTGCCACCAACTAGCAGGTGCACATGCATAGTATCCATTACTACAGTTTTCAATATCATAGCTAAGGCCAGGCATTTAAAATACACCCAATGGTAGGAGTATGGTATATATTTTTTTTACGATTGTTTTGCAAAATCCATATATAGGCCTATATAAAGTAAGGCAGGCCATTAAAATATACAGTTTATGAACACGGAGCTGAGCGTTCCGCGGTATCACGGCCTAGCATCCTGTTGAGAACAGGAGTTCACGCCATCATTGGTTGCTATGACAGCCGTGCAGCTTAGATGCCGCCACTGCAGTACCAGTAATACACTCGTATGATCTATACCAGTGTCTGACTGTACTTCAGCGTCGACACAAAGCACACCGCATCATAGCAACAAAAGAGGATGCCAGGCTGGGATACAGCGGAACGCTCACCTCCGTGTTGCGCGGTCGTATGCAGTTATTAAGACATCATGGAATTAATAGCTAGTTCAATAGTGATAAGACAGGGGCCAGGACAGTGCAATGACATTGCTGGCACTTACCTAAATCAGCCCGGCCTCTGGCATCGGCTTTTTGCCATTCTAAACGCCTCATGGAACGGGCCACTTTCTCCCATGACACCTCCTTGCGGACTCGGTCTTGATAGATATTGAGCCTGCTGTCCCATAACTCTGGCCTCTACTGAACCAGAGTTATTAATTTTTCCACATTCCATCTAGGCATTTTAAACTCAAATTGGAAAATTCTCCTCAAATCACCACACAAACACTATTACCACAGGTCACTAGCAAACAGCTATCAGATAACCTATGACCTGAAGCTTCCTTCCTGTATTGTAATTATTATATTTTTTTTATTGGGCTCAAATCTGGCAGACAGTTTTGCCATGGTAAAGATTAATAAAACGGACGCGGATGACAAACGGTTGTGCATCCGCGATTTTCGCGGACCCATTGATTTGAATGGGTCTGCGAACCGTTGACCGTGAAAAAAATAGGACAGGTCATATTTTTTTGACGGACTAGAACCACGGATCACGGATGCGGATGGCAAACGATGCATTAGCCGAGTTTTCAACGGACCCATTGAAAGTCAATGGGTCCGCTGAAAATCAGGAAAAACTGAACAATGGACACGGAATGAAACAACGGTCGTGTGCATGAGGCCTAAAACACTGACGTGTGAATGAGTCTTGAGTAGTAGATTTTCTATGGACTGTGTTATATTAAGTAGCTTATAACAAACAGGTATCAGATTTTATTATTGTTTTCCCCACCATGTATTTATACCCACAGTGACTCCATATGTTCATCTCCCAAGAGTGTGGGCTTCAGACAGAACTTTACATAAAGGCAGACCCCTCCCCCTCTCCGGTTTTGGCGATGCTTTCTAAACAGACTGTAACCCTGTACATTAACCACCCAGTCATAGCTATCATCCAGCCATGTCTCAGTTATTCCCACTATGTCATAGTCCTCCTCACACATCACTAATTCCAGTTCCCCAGTTTTATTGGTCAGTCTTCTAGCATTAGTTTGCCAACAATTAAGAGGTTGTTGGATATTTTTTACGCTACACCTTTCCTTATGAACTGTTCTGTTCTCTTTTTCCATTCCGCACTCAGTTCAATTACCTCGCCCCAGGTCACTATTTTCACAATCCTCCCCACCTAAAACTTAATTACCCTCTATTGTGGTCCCTAGTTTACACACTCCTTCAACCTTCCAGCCATCTACTCCCCCCAAACAGCTGCACCATTGAGGTGCAGCCAATCCCTACCATAAATTTCATAGCTGATAGAGAAGTTGGCCCAGTTCACGAGGAACCCAAACCTGTTCTTCCTACACCAGTTCCTGAGCTACTTGTTTACCTCCCATATATCCCACTGCCTTTCTGGTGTGGCTTGTTGTACAGGTAGTATTTCAGGAAATACTACATTTGAGGTCCTTGCCTTGACATTGCGACTTACATACCTGAATTAATTTTTAAGGACCCACCACCTACCGCTAACTTTGTCATTGGACCATAGCCACCAGCCCAAACTTGGGCACCAGAAAGACAACACACTATTTGTGTTTGTGACAGATCACCCTATCTGTTACCTAGACCCCACATGGAATCAAGGTCATCCAAATGACATGTGCAGTTTGGAGGATGAGGTAGTGGTCACGCAGCACCAGACGCACTGCAAAAGAGGGAGCAGGGTGCAAAACCACAGCAACTGGTCACTATCCAGTACACAGGCTACTGCCCACTGTGGCAAGGGACTGGGTACACCAAAGCCAGTTCAAAGGAGTGCTCTGGTGTGGCAGTTCTTCAGGCAATGTGCTGAAGACGAGACATGAGTGGTTTGCATGCTGTGCAGTCAGAGCCTGAAGCTAGGCATAAATGTTCTAAACCTGAGCACCACTTGCATGATCCGGCATCTAAATGCAAAGCACGAGCTGCAGTGCAGCAGACACCTGAAAAACCACGAAAGATCTGAGGCTCCTCCTGCTCCCTCTTCTTCTGCTGTCTTGGCCTCTTCCTCCCCCTCTCGAGAAACAGGGCCACCTAGCTCCCCGCAAAGACAGGATGTGACAGCAACACCACCTGCAGCGTCACCGAGCGTCTCCACACCATCCCATGGAAGCGTTAAGCTGTCCATCCCCCAAACACTGGAGAGAAAGAGGAAGTACCCCCCTACACGCCCGTAAGCCCTGGTCCTGAATGCCAGCATTTAAAAGTTCCTGGCCTTTGAAATTCTGAAATTCCGTCTGGTGGAGAAGGACACTTGTAAAAACCTTATGGTGGTGGCTATCCCACAGTAAGTGGTTCCCAGCTGCCACCCCCCCCCCCCCCCCCTCACAAACAAGTGGCGGACAAAATCAGGTGTGCGCTGAGCAATACCAACATTGGCAAGGTCCACATAACTACTGATATGTGGACCAGTAAGAATGGGCAGGGACGTTATAGCTCCTTAACCCTTTCATGACCAAAGGTCATTGATGCCCCAGTGTCCAGGTCAAAACTTACAAATCTGACATGCGTCACTTTAAGTGGTAATAGCTTTGGAACACTTTTACTTATCCAAGCCATTCTGAGATTGTTTTCTCGTGACACATTGTACTTCATGACAGTCATAAATTTGAGTCAATATATATCACCTTTATTTATGAAAAAATCCCAAATTTACCCAAAAATTTAAAACATTTGCAATTTTCTAAATTTCAATTTCTCTGCTTCTAAAACAGAAAGTGATACCTCATAAAATATTTATTACATAACATTCCCCATATGTCTACTTTATGTTGGCATCATTTTGGAAATGTTATTTTATTTTTTTAGGACGTTACAAGGCTTAGAAGTTTAGAAGCAATTCTTAAAATTTTTAAGAAAATTTCCAAAACCCACTTTTTAAGGACTAGTTCAGGTCTGAAGTCACTTTGTGCGGCTTACATAGTGGAAACCCCCCATAAATGACCCCATTGTAGAAACTACACCCCTCAAGTTACTTAAAACCAATTTTACAAACGTTATTAACCCTTTAGGTGTTCCACAAGAATTAAAGAAAAATGGAGATTTCTAAATTTCACTTTTTTAGCATTTTTTCTTAAATTTTTTTCTTTAGCATTTTTTTCTTTAACACATTAAGGGTTAACAGCCAAACAAAACTCAATATTTATTACTCTGATTCTGAGGTTTACAGAAACACCCCACATGTGGTCGTAAACTGATGTAAGGGTGCACGGCAGGGCGCAGAAGGAAAGGAACACCGTATGGTTTTTGGAAGGCAGATTTTGCTGGATTGGTTTTCTGAACGCCATATGTTTTTTATTTTTCTACCGATCGTCTTGTGCAGGGGCTCGTTTTTTGCAGAAAGAGTTGAGGTTTTTATTGGTACCATTTTTGGGTACATAGGATTTTTTGATCATTCATTATTACACTTTATGGGGCAAGGTGGCCAAAAAATTGGCTGTTTTGGAACTTTT
This sequence comes from Bufo gargarizans, assembly GCF_014858855.1. Classification (NCBI taxonomy): domain Eukaryota; kingdom Metazoa; phylum Chordata; class Amphibia; order Anura; family Bufonidae; genus Bufo; species Bufo gargarizans. The sequence continues at coordinate 48,661,881 of NC_058081.1, read as the reverse complement.
TTTTTGTTTTTTTTACAGCGTTCATCTGAGGGGTTAGGTCATGTGACAGTTTTATAGAGCAGATCCTTACGGACGTGGCAATACCCAATATGTATACTTTTTCTTATTTATTTAAGTTTTACACAATAATAGCATTTCTGAAACAAAAAAAATGATGTTTTAGTGTCTCCATAGTCTGAGAGCCATAGCTTTTTTATTTTTTGGGCGATTGTCTTAAATATGGGCTCATTTTTTGCGGAATGAGGTAACGGTTTGATTGGTACTATTTTGGGGTATATACGCCTTTTTTGATCGCTTGGTGTTGCACTTTTTGTGATGCAAGGTGACAAAAATGGCTTATTTTTTACACCGTTTTTATTTTTTATTGTGTTTATTTGACAGGGTTTATGATGTGATATATTTATAGAGATGGTCGTTACAGACGCAGTGACACCTAATATGTGAAATTTATTTTTTACATTTTTATTTATTTATTTTTACTTTTATTATTTTCACTTTTTTTTTTATCAGTTCCCTCTTGGATCTTGAAGATCCAGTGGGGCTGATGGTTGTACTATACTTTGCAATGCTCTTGCATTGCAAAGTATAATACAATCAGATGCCCTGTAGGTGGCAGCACCGGACGCCTATGCCATGGCAACCGGACGCCTTTGCAAAGCGTCTGGTTTGCCATGGCAACCATCGGGCGCTGCGATCGCAGCAGCCCTGATGGGTGAGAGAGGGAGCCCCCTCCCTCTATTAACCCCATGGATGCCGCTACTGCGGCATCTATGGGGTTACAGCAGTGTCAGCATAGAGCTGACACACGCTGCTGATGGCAGCGGATCAGGAATGGAGCCGCCGCTATCACACACAGAAGGGGGACCGCATCGGGGGCAGCGCTGGAAACGGGGGAGGGGGGGCATCATTTTACAAATTACAGATCGGGGCAGGAGGGGGCGGACCGCATTGGGGGCAGGATAAGAAGAAGGAAAAGGACAAGAAGGGGGCACAGATCAGGGCAGGAGGGGGCGGACCGCATTGGGGGCAGGATAAGAAGGACAAGAACAAGAAGTGGGCACAGATCGGGGGCTTCAAGAAGGGGGCACAGATCAGGGGCTTCAAAAAGGGGGCACAAATCGGGGGCTTCAGGACACATTACCGATTTCAGGCTCTGATCTGCAGAGCGCAGATCAGAGCCTGAAACTGGCATTTTTTCACTGCCGCGATCCGATTGGTTAGTCTGCACAGACTAACCAATCGGATCGATTGCCGGCAAGGGACCACTCTGATTGGTCCCTTGCCGGCATTACTGCACTGTATGCTGTCCGTGACAGCATACAGGGCATGGGCAGAAGCTTTAATCCAAGCGCTTTGCAGCGCTTGGATTAAAGAGCTGCCAGAACGTTTATATACGTGGTAGCTGCACGGGGCATGTGCAGCTATCACGTATATATACAGATTGCAGACGTGAAGGGGTTAACTTCCTACTGTGTAAATGTAGTAGCGGCTGGGCCTGAGGGAAGCATTTTGGCAGCTGTTCAACGATCACTGAGGATTGCTGGATGTTTCTTTTTGCCTCCTCCTCTTACTCCATCTCCTCCTCTACTGCTTCCTCATCATGTCAGCGTAACACCTGCGCCACCAATTTCAGCGCAGCAAGGGGAAACAACAGCAGGCTGTTCTGAAACTCAATTTTTCTTTGTATTGGAGGTGTGGCTGACTCTGTTGGTCATGCACTCCTGATCAACCTGTCTGCCCTATAGGCTGATTTTAATTAGTATAGCTATAAAGCTGTAGCCTACTCTCCCTGCATGTATTGGAGGCCATTTGGCACCAGGAAAGGTGGAATACAGAGGGGACTCAGCATGCTAGTGGAACCTCATTCCTTGAACATAATGGAGGCTGGCACCAAAGAGGTATCATATAGTGTGGGTTCAGCATGCATGTGGAGCCTGCATCCCTCGAATATAATGGAGGCCATTTTGGCACCATAAGAGGCATACATAAATCACTGCGAAAGGTGCACCACAATGATATGTATATAATGTCTCCCACTACCTGAGTGATTCCACTATGGAAGTATGTGGGAGCTTGGCTGTAAGTTGTATCTTAGCACCTCTCAGACCGTGCTCACACACCGTAGGCAGTCTAGTGGTAGGAACCCATGCCACGCTGAGATACCTTGACGGTGGTACAAAAGGGCTCTGATGTGTTCCTGACAGGAATACATTGGCTAAAGTCTCAGTTCTTAATATCAGCTTGAGGGGTTCGCCAGTGTTGTCAGTTGCATATCATTGTGCTGCACCTTTCGCTGTGATTTATGTATTTTTATATTTGTATCCACACATTATCCCATCTTGTGTAGGATGCCATTGTGGTGCATGTGGTCCGCTGCCGACATCCTCCATTGTATGCATTTTTGCTGGGAATTGCCGTTAGCAACAGCTCACATGCGGAGGAATTGCTCCCCCGGTTATACACACGCCACAGTGTTTGGGGTTTTTGAGCATTTCCTCCCATTTAGGCCACTTTATTTCTGTTATTTTACTTTAAGAGACATAATATTATGTGGGCTCGGAGTGCATGTGGAACCTGCATTCCCTGAATGTAATGGAGGACAGTATAGCACCAGTTAATGCGGTATTTAGTGCTAGGTTCCCGTCTTACTGAGATTGCGTTGACGTTTGGCAGACGGGCCCAAATAATTTTGTTCAAAAATGATTTGCCAAGCATCTCAAATTTATTAGCATAGCATTAGCACCAGAATACTTTCTATTATTTTGGCATTATTTTACTTTATTTAGTTTGCAGAGTGCTGTTGCATTGTATATTGTTCTAAAACTCTGTTTGGGGGAAAAAACCCACACCGCACAGGAGCTGTGGACGGGCATCGAAGAACAGATCGATGAATGGTTGGTGCTGCTGAGCCTCAAGCCTTGCCTGGTGGTGTGCGATAACGGGCAACATCTCGTAGCAGCTCTGGACCTAGCCGGTTTGACGCACATCCCTTGCCTGGAACATGTGCTGAATTTGGTGGTGCAGAGGTTCCTGACAAATTACTCCGAGTTGTCAGAGCTGCTGCAGAAAGTGGGGGCCGTTTGTGTGCGCTTTCGTCATTCTCACCCTGCTGCTGCTCGCCTGCCTGTGCTGCACATGATGTATCCACGAGGTGGAACGCCACCTTGTACATGCTGGAGAGACTGTGTGAGCAACAGCAGACGATAGTGGAGTTTCAGCTGCAGCACGCACAGGTGAGTCGATGTGGGGAACAGCACCACTTCACCACCAATGATTGGGCCTCCTTGCGGGACGTGTGTGCTGTGTTGCGCTGTTTTGAGTACTCCACCAACATGACCAGTGCTGATGACGCTGTCATCAGCGTTACTATCCCACTTCTATGCCTCCTTGTAAAAATGTTTTAGGCGATGATGGATGAGGTGGTGGCACAGGAGGAAGAGGAGTAAGAACAGGGATCATTCACACGGTTATCAGGCCAGTTGTCCATACGTGTTCCTGCACCAACAGAGGCCAGGTACACAACTGTCCAGCCAGGGAACAGTTTTAGAGGATGAGGATCCTGATTGATGATGATGAGGAGAAACCGTGTTCACAACAGGGTGGCACCCAAAGGAGCTCACAGGCATCACTGGAGCGTGGCTGGGGGACACAGGGGACACAGACAATACACCTCCTACCGAGGAAAGCTTGTCATTACCTCTGGGCAGCCTGGCACACATAAGCACACAGTGCCTGCGCAATGAGTTGGCCTGATTGTTACCAGTGCTGATTACTGGGTGGTCACCCGGCTGGATGCCCGCTACAAGGACAATGTGCCGTCATTATTTCCGTCACTGAAGCGTGGTAGAAAGATGTGTGAATACAAGTGCATGCTGTTAGGCGCACTACTGATGGTGTTCCCATCTGACAGTGGAAGCACATGGTGGAGGAGGAAGTCGCCAACACAGCTGAGGCACTGCCACCAACTCAGAAAGGAGGGTTAGTATGGCCCAAATTTGGAAAACCTTTGTCAGTACGCCATAACATCCAGCACCACCATCTGATACGGACCGTCTTAGCAGGAGGCAGCATTTCAGCAACATGGTGGAACAGTACGTGTCCACACAACTGCATGTACTGACTGATGGGTCTGCCCCATCTAAATTCTGGGTTTCCAAATTGGACACATGGCCTGAGCTTGCCCTTTAGGCCTTGGAGATGCAGGCCTGCCCTGCAGCAAGTATATTGTCCGAATGTGTGTTTAGCACGGCAGGGGGTGTGATCAGGGACAGGTGCATGCACCTGTCCACAGCCAACATAGACTGTTAAAATGAATCAGGCATGGATCCCACAGGACTTATCCGTACCTTTGGCAGAGTAGAGAAGTATACCGGCTGCACCCAGCCATTATTATACTCCATTGTTCATACTGTTTGCCATTTTCCAATGTTTTGGGGCCTCCCTAAATAAATAAAAAAATAAAAAAAAAAATACTAAAACATAGTAACATAGTTTTAAGGCTGAAAAAAGACATCTGTCCATCTAGTTTGGCCTGTTATCCTGCAAGTTGATCCCGAGGAAGGCAAAACATTTTTTTAAAACCCTGTGAGGTAGAAGCCAATTCTTTCCCAACTTCAATCAGCCAATCAGAATAACTCCCTGGATCAACGACCCATCTCTAGTAGCTATAGCCTGTAATATCATTGCAGTGAGCCAGACCGACAGGGGAATTATATGTGAGGTCACGGTGTGAGCATTAGGGGGGCCGAGGTAAATACAGTTCTGGTTAGTCACGGTTATGTTGTCCCTGGGCAGGCTCGCACAAGTGATGAGGAGAATGGCACAGGAATTCTCTGGGGCACACTCTGGTGTAAGGGACACAGGCCAGATGGTGGTTTGAGGTGCCCTTGATGGTCTGTATTAATGTGCCTATGGCAAGGTCCCTTGTAGTCGTGATGCCAGTACCTTTTGTGGTGGTACAACCATTTACTGTAGTGTTAACTGAGGAATTGGAGACTGAGACAAGGATGGTGCAATCCAGCTTATAACTTTTACTGAACGTTGCTCCTAGTAATGGTTACATCCAAGTACAAAAAAGTCTCTAGTACATCCAGATATGAAATACAGTCTCTGATGCATACGGGGGTAGGGTATTGTAAGTCCTCAGGTAAAACAGACTCTTTGTCTTTTATATATATATATGAAAGCTACTGCTTCAGACTAGGCTTTTGAAGTATAATAGTCTTAGACTGGTATTAACTCTCGCCTTATTCTAACCTGAATTAAAGGTGGTTTTCAGAATCCTTGAACCTCTATTTCCAGTGTTTTCTGACAGTTGGCCTAACTGCCCTCAGGATTTAAACTGGAGGTGTGGATGCCGGAAGCTGTGTCTTACACCTAATTGCAAAGGTGCCTGGGAAGCCTTTGAGTATGGCCGTTTGCTATCCTTTGACTTGAATAAAATATACTAATCCCCTTGAATACTAGCTGTTTGCAGCTTGTCACAGGTCACCCCAGAGGAGCGAGTTAGGCTACTTTCACACTTGCGTTCGGGGCTCCACTTGTGAGTTCCGTTTGAAGGCTCTCACAAGCGGCACCGAACGGATCCGTCCAGCCCTAATGCATTCTGAGTGGATGCGGATCCGCTCAGAATGCATCAGTCTGGCAGCGTTTGTCCTCCGCTCCGCTCAGCAGGCGGACACCTGAATGCAGCTTGCAGCGTTCGGGTGTCCGCCTGGCCGTGCGGAGGCAAACGGATCCGTCCAGACTTACAATGTAAGTCAATGGGGACGGATCCGTTTGAAGTTGACACAGTATGGCTCAATTTTCAAACGGATCCGTCCCCCATTGACTTTCAATGTAAAGTCAAAACGGATCCGTTTGCACTATCATGAACAAAAAAAAAAAAAACATTTTTTTTTTTGTTCATGGTAATGCAAACGGATCCGTTCTGAACGGAGCCACCGTCTGCATTAATATGAGCGGATCCGTTCAGAACGGATCCGATCGAACGCTAGTGTGTAAGTAGCCTTATAGAAGTAGATTTCTCACCTCTAGACTGAATCTTGTAGGCTTTAACCCTGTACAGTACAGGTTTAAAGCCTACAAGATTCAGCCTAGAGGTGAGAAATCTACTTCTATAACTCGCTCCTCTGGGGTGACCATGTTGAATCAATGCCACGTAGAATTAAGGCAGTTCTGAAGGCAAAAGGGGGTCCAGTATTGGTGTTCCTAATAATTCTTTAGGTGAGTGTACAGTTGTGGCCAAAAGTTTTGAGAATGACACAAATATTAGTTTTCACAAAGTTTGCTGCTAAACTGCTTTTAGATCTTTGTTTCAGTTGTTTCTGTGATGTAGTGAAATATAATTACACATACTTCATACGTTTCAAAGGCTTTTATAGACAATTACATGACATTTATGCAAAGAGTCAGTATTTGAAGTGTTGGCCCTTCTTTTTCAGGACCTCTGCAGTTCGACTGGGCATGCTCTCAATCAACTTCTGGGCCAATTCCTGACTGATAGCAACCCATTCTTTCATAATCACTTCTTGGAGTTTGTCAGAATTAGTGGTTTTTTGTTTGTCCACCCGCCTCTTGAGGATTGACCACAAGTTCTCAATGGGATTAAGATCTGGGGAGTTTCCTGGCCATGGACCCAAAATGTCAACCTTTTTAGTCCCCGAGCCACTTAGTTATCACTTTTGCCTTATGGCACGGTGCTCCATCGTGCTGGAAAATGCATTGTTCTTCACCAAACTGTTGTTGGATTGTTGGAAGAAGTTGCTGTTGGAGGGTGTTTTGGTACCATTCTTTATTCATGGCTGTGTTTTTGGGCAAAATTGTGAGTGAGCCCACTCCCTTGGTCGAGAAGCAACCCCACACATGAATGGTCTCAGGATGCTTTACTGTTGGCATGACACAGGACTGATGGTAGCGCTCACCTTTTCTTCTCCGGACAAGCCTTTTTCCTGATGCCCCAAACAATCGGAAAGAGGCTTGATCAGAGAATATGACTTTGCCCCAGTCCTCAGCAGTCCATTCACCATATTTTCTGCAGAAGATCAATCTGTCCCTGATGTTTTTTTGGAGAGAAGTGGCTTCTTTGCTGCCCTTCTTGACACCAGGCCATCTTCCAAAAGTCTTCGCACCACTGTGCGTGCAGATGCGCTCACACCTGCCTGCTGCCATTCCTGAGCAAGCTTTGCACTGGTGGCACTACAATCCCGCAGCTGAATCCTCTTTAGGAGACGACCCTGGCACTTGCTGGACTTTCTTGGACACCCTAAAGCCTTCTTAACAAGAATTGAACCTCTTTCCTTGAAGTTCTTGATGATCCTATAAATTTTGGATTGAGGTGCAATCTTAGTAGTCACAATATCCTTGCCTGTGAAGCGATTTTTATGCAACGCAATGATGGCTGCACGCGTTTCTTTGCAGGTCACCATGGTTAACAATGGAAGAACAATGATTTCAAGCATCGCCCTCCTTTTAACAGGTTAAGTCTGCCATTTTAACCCAATCAGCCTGATATAATAATCTCCAGCCTTGTGCTCGTCAACATTCTCACCTGAGTTAAGAAGACGATTACTGAAATGATCTCAGCAGGTCCTTTAATGACAGCAATGAAATGCAGTGGAAAGTTTTTTGGGGGATTACGTTAATTTTCATGGCAAAGAAGGACTATGCAATTCATCTGATCACTCTTCATAACATTCTAGAGTATATGCAAATTGCTTTTATAAAAACTTAAGCAGCAACTTTTCCAATTTCCAATATTTATGTAATTCTCAAAACTTTTGGCCACGACTGTATATTGAAGAGGATAGGGTCCAGTACTGACCCCTGGATGTACTCCACTAGTGACAGTGACCCAATCTGAGTGTGTACCGTTAATAACCACCCTCTGTTTTCTATTACTGAGCCAGTTACTTACCCACATACAGAATTTTCTCCCAGTCCAAGCATTTTCATTTTATATACTAACCTTTTATACAGTACAGTGTCAAATGATTTGGAGAAGTCCAGATATACGACATCCATTGATTCACCGCTGTCAAGTCTAGAACTTACCTCCTCATAGAAACTGTTTAAATTAGTTTGACATGACCAATCCCTAATGAAGCCATGCTGATATGGCGTTATTTGCTTATTTTCATTGAGGTACTCAAAGATACAAGATGCAAAGAACATGGTGCCTGCTCAAATCATTTTGGGAGAGGTAGGGAGATGTAGATTAGGCATGAATAGTGAGGGAGAGTTAGGGGAAAAAAATAGTTTTTTTAATTGCAGTTTAGCACCCAGATTGGGTGTCTGGGGTCCACAGCACTCAGCTGTGTGACCCTAGAACCCCCAGGGGTGCTGCAGCTTTCCCGCCCACACACACATTTTTTGGGGGGCACAAGTGTTTTTTATTTATTTATTTGCATGCGCTGACTGTGGCCAGCACTCTTAGCATCCGGCCACTGTTAGTGCATCGCCCACCCCACCGCTGATCAGCTTCGTAGTTTTTTTTTCTCGGTTAGGTGAAGGGCAAAGTCCGTGAACACCTATCCCCCACACACATGCACACTGAATAAAGTTATTCTCGCACGCACACACACACAATCCGCTATGGCCCGCCAGACGTTCTCGGCCGATGAGGCATACGCCCTGCTTGCCTCTGACTCCGAGAGCCCCAGTGAGGATGAGGATGACCCCACTTTCCTTTTGTCATCCACGTCCTCCTCATCATCTAGCGATGATGTGGAGCCCCCAAAGCTGCGGAGACGCCACCAGGCTGAGAAAGGACAAGAGGTAAGTCCTTGTACTGTCTACAATTCACATTAACAACATCACCCCTGTCCCTGCACGAGGTACCACGGCAACGGTCCTCAAGCCCGATTGTATCGTCGACTACAATCGGTATATGGGAGGAGTGGATCTCTGATCAAGTCCTCAAGCCATATAATGCCATGCGCAAAACCCGGATATGGTATAAAAAAGTTGCGGTCTACTTGGTAAAAGTTGCCTTGTACAACTCTTTTGTGCTGTCCCGGAGCGCTGGCAACACAGGGACATTCCTTCAGTTCTATGAGGCAGTCCTCAAGGCCCTGATTTTTTCTGACTCGGAAAGAGCAGGCCGGAGTACCTCAGGAACTGGAGGCGCACGGATCGTCCCTGGCCAACACTTTCCAGGTGTGGTCCCCCATACTGGAAAGAAGGGACAGTCCCCAAAAAAGTGCAGAGTGTGTCACACATATGGGATACGGAAGGACACCACCACTCAGTGTGACACGTGCCCCGATCATCCGGGCCTATGCATTGACGGTTGCTTCAAGGAGTACCACTCTTCCATGGAGTACTAAATTTATAATCCCCTTCCCCAATTTTAATTCCATTTAGCCACTGACAATCGGAAAAAAACTATGGTTCTCAGACTTGAGACACTAAAACAAAAAAAAAAAAAAAAAAAAATATTATTTAGCAAAACTAAAATAAATAAAAAATTATTAGGTATTGCCGCATTCGTAAGAATCTGCTCTATAAAAATACCCTATGACCTAACCCATCAGATGAACACAGTCAAAAAAATTTAATAAAAACGGTGCAAAAAACAAAAAAAAAATAAAATAATAATATTATTTAGCAAAACTAAAATAAATAAAAAATTATTAGGTATTGCCGCATTCGTAAGAATCTGCTCTATAAAAATACCCTATGACCTAACCCATCAGATGAACACAGTCAAAAAAATTTAATAAAAACGGTGCAAAAAAAAGGTGTTTTTTTTTGTCACCTTACATCACAAAAAGTGTAATAGAAAGTGATCAAAAAGTCAGATGCCCCCATTGCCAATAAAACCGACCTCTCATCCTGCAAAAAATAAGCCCCTACCTAAGATAATCGGCTAAAAACAAAAAAAAATATGACTCTTAGACTATGGAGATACTAAAATGTATTTTTTTGTTTATAAAAGGATAATATAGTGTAAAACCTAAATAACAAAAAATAAAGTTGACATATTAGGTATCGCCCCGTCTGTAAGAATCTGCTCTATAAAAAAAAAAACATGACCTAACCCCTCAGATGAATACGTCGAAAAAATAAAATAAAAACTGTGCCAAAACAGCTATTTTTGGGCAAATTTTCCATTTTAAACGTTTTTTTTCCAGTAACAAGGCAAGGGTTAACAGCCAAACAAGAATGGCTTGGATAAATCAAAGCAGTTTAAAGTTATCACCACATAAAGTGACACTGGTCAGATTTGCAAAAAACTGAGTGCTGTCCACATCTTTTGACGCCCTGTTGAAGTGAATGGATCCACATCCATGCAGACCCAAATAACAGTTTTGTGCTTGAGGCCTTAGACAGAAAGTCTACAAGTAGTGATGTCCCAAACTATTCGCCGGCGAACAGTTCCCGACGAACATAGCTTGTTCGCGTTCGCCGCGGTGGGCGAACATATGCGATGTCCGGACCGCCCCCTATACATCATCATTGAGCAAACTTTGACCCTGTACCTCACAGTCAGCAGACACATTCCAGCCAATCAGCAGCAGACCCTTCTTCCAGACCCTCCCACCTCCTGGACAGCATCCATTTTAGATTAATGAAGCTGCATTCTTAGTGAGAGGAGGGAGAGTGTAGCTGCTGCTGATTCAATAGGGAAAGCGTTAGCTAGGGCAGTGTTCTGTGTCCACAGACTCATCTGCTGTAAGGACAGCGTCCTGACTTCACCCCAAAAAGCCCTTTTTAGGGCTGGTACATCAGTCTGCTTTTTACATATATATATATATATATATATATATATATATATAAATATATATATATATATGTACACATTGCAGTTGCCTGCCCGTGTGTGAGAGGCTGCAGGCTCAGTCAGACAGTACTGTGTGCACACCATTCATACAGGGTGTGACAGACAATACCTTGTAGATAAAAAAAAAATTATTTATATTATTTATCTGTGATATAATCGCATTTGCAAGCCAGTGAGTGACTGTGTGGCCCACAGACAGTACTGTGTGCACACCATCCATACAGGGTGTCACAGACAATACCTTGCAGATAAAAATAGTTCAATTTATATTATTTCTCTGTGATATAATCTCAGTTGCAAGCCAGTGTGTGTCAGGCCCACACAGACTGTACTGTGCCCACTGCCCACCACTTATATAGGGTGGCACAGTACCTTGCACGCATAGTACCACTTATCAAAAAAAAAATGACAGGCAGAGGCAGGCCACCCCGCAGGAGCCGTCGTGGTGCTGTAATTTCCACTGGCCCTGGAATAATGCCCAGTGTTCAGAGGCCACGTACCCTGAACTCCAAAAATTCAGAGAAAATAGTTGACTGGCTTACACAGGACGCCCAATCTTCAACAGCTTCCGTTAAGAACCTTGACGCACCATCCTCCTCCACCTCAGCTTTGGGCACCTGCTCTCAAGTTACCACTCTCCCGCCCACCACCACCACTACCACCACAGCCACCACAGCCGCTTCACTTGATGCCTTAGAGGAGTTATTTACACATCAGTTGGATGAAATTAGTGATGCACAACCATTATTGCCAGAGGATGTAGATAACAGGGATATGTCTCAGTCAGGCAGCATTACACACATGGATGTACAGTGTGATGATTATGAGTGATTACAAGTGAAGCGGTTGATGATGACGATGTGTCCGTGGATGCCACGTGGGTGTGCCTGCTCGAAGAGAAGATGAAGAGGGGGAAGTTCTGAAGGGGAGACAGAGAGAAGGAGGAGACGAGTTGGAAGCAGGGGGAGGTCGTCGCAAGGAGCTAGTGGCACAGTCAGACAGCATGTATCAGCACCCGGGGTCAGCCAGACAACACGCCAATCAACGCATGCTGTTGCCACCACCAGAATGCCGTCATTGCAAAGCTCAGCAGTGTGGCATTTTTTTTTGTGTGTCTGCCAACCTGTGCCAAAAAAAATGAGTCGTGGGAAGTCCAACACCCACCTCGGTACAACTGCTTTGCGAAGGCACATGATCTCATATCACAAACGCCAATGGGATCAACACATGAGTACAAGCAGCACACAAACTCAAAGCCACCATCCTCCTCCTGGTCCAGCATCTTCAGCCATGTCAACCACTGCTGTCCTCCTTGCCCCCTCTCAACCACCCGACACTCGGCCTCTCACCTTCAGCAGTTCCATCTCATCTGCCCACAGTCAGGTGTCTGTAAAGGAAATGTTTGAGCGTAAGAAGCCAATGTCACAGAGTCACCCCCTTGCCCGGCGTCTGACAGCTGGCTTGACAGAACTCTTAGCCCGACATTTTTTACCATACCAGCTGGTGGAGTCTGAGGCCTTCAAAAAATTTGTAGCTTTTGGGACACCACAGTGGAAGGTACCTGGACAATTTTTTTTTCTCGAAAAAGGCAATCCTAAACTTATACTCAGTGATTGAACAGGAAGTCATAGCATCTCTGGTATACAGTGTTGGGGCAAGGGTCCATCTGACCACTGATACCTGGTCTGCATAGCACGGTCAGGGCAGGTAGATCACGTACACTGCGCATTGGTTCTACCTGCTGACGGCTGCCAAGCATGGAATGCGTGGCTCTGCAGCGGAGTTGGTGACACCGCCACGACTTGCAGGCAGGCCTACTGCCACCTCTTCTACTCCATCCTCTTCGATAACCTCTTCGGCTGAGTCCTCTTCTGCTGCGGCGTCTGGCTGCACATCAACTGAATCCCCCCAGCTCCCCAGGGGCTATTCCACATCCCGGATACGACAGTGTCACGCTGTCTTGGGGTTGACTTGCCTTATAGCAGAGAGCCACACTGGACCAGCACTCCTGTCCGCCCTGAACGCACAGGTGGATCAGTGGCTGACCCCGCACCAACTGGAGATCGGCAAAGTGGTGTGTGACAATGGAAGCAATTTGTTGGTGGCATTGAATTTGGGCAAGTTGTCACATGTGCCGTGCATGGCACATGTGTTGAATCTCATCGTACAACGCTTTGTGCCTAAGTACCCAGGCTTACAGGACGTCCTCAAGCAGGCCAGGAAGGTGTGTGGCCATTTCAGGCGTTCCTACAAGTCCAACACCCACCTCGGTACAACTGCTTTGCAAAGGCACATGATCTCACATCACAAACGCCAATGGGATCAACACATGAGTACAAGCAGCACACAAACTCAAAGCCACCATCCTCATCCTGGTCCAGCATCTTCAGCCACGTCAACCACTGCTGTCCTCCTTGCCCCCTCTCAACCATCCGACACTCGGCCTCTCACCTTCAGCAGTTCCATCTCATCTGCCCACAGTCAGGTGTCTGTAAAGGAAATGTTTGAGCGTAAGAAGCCAATGTCACAGAGTCACCCCCTTGCCCGGCGTCTGACAGCTGGCTTGACAGAACTCTTAACCCGCCAGCTTTTACCATACCAGCTGGTGGAGTCTGAGGCCTTCAAAAAATTTGTCACTATTGGGACACCACAGTGGAAAGTACCCGGACAAATTTTTTTTCTCGAAAAAGGCAATTCCAAACCTCTACTCAGTGATTGAACAGGAAGTCATGGCATCTCTGGCATACAGTGTTGGGGCAAGGGTCCATCTGACCACTGATACCTGGTCTGCAAAGCACGGTCAGGGCAGGTAGATCACGTACACTGCGCATTGGGTCAACCTGCTGACGGCTGCCAAGCATGGAATGCGTGGCTCTGCAACAGAGTTGGTGACACCGCCACGACTTGCAGGCAGGCCTACTGCCAACTCCTCTACTCCATCCTCTTCGATAACCTCCTCGGCTGAGTCCTCTTCTGCTGCGGTGTCTGGCTGCACATCAACTGAATCCCCCTAGCTGTCTTGGGGTTGACTTGCCTTATAGCAGAGAGCCACACTGGACCAGCACTCCTGTCCGCCCTGAACGCACAGGTGGCTCAGTGTCTGACCCCGCACCAACTGGAGATCGGCAAAGTGGTGTGTGACAATGGAAGCAATTTGTTGGCGGCATTGAATTTGGGCAAGTTGTCACATGTGCCGTGCATGGAATCTCATCGTACAACGCTTTGTGCCTAAGTACCCAGGCTTACAGGATGTCCTCAAGCAGGCCAGGAAGGTGTGTGGCCATTTCAGGCGTTCCTACACGGCCATGGCGCACTTTTCAGACATTCAGTGCCGAAACAACATGCCAGTGAGGCGCTTGATTTGCGACAGCCCGACACGTTGGAATTCAACACTCCTAATTTTCGACCGCCTGCTCCAACAAGAAAAAGCCATCAACGAGTATTTGTATGACCGGGGTGCTAGGACAGCCTCTGCGGAGCTGGGAATTTTTTTGCCACGTTACTGGATACTCATGCGCAATGCCTGTAGGCTCATGCGTCCTTTTGAGGAGGTGACAAACCTAGTCAGTCGCACCGAAAGGCACCATTAGCGACCTCATCCCATTTGTTTTCTTCCTGGAGCGTGCCCCTCGAAGAGTGCTGGATCAGGCTGTAGATGAGCGTGAAGAGGAAGAGTTGTGGTCACCATCACCACCAGAAACAGCCTTGTCATCATTGCTGCCTGACCTGCGGCAACACTGGAAGAGGAGTATGAGGAAGAGGAGTCAGAGGAGGAATGTGGCTTTGAGGAGGAGGAAGACCAACTACAGCAGGCATCCCTGGGTGCTCATTGTTGTCACCTATCTGGGACCCGTGATGTTGTACGTGGCTGGGGGGAAGAACAGACCGTCAATGACATCAGTAAGGACGAGGAACGGGAAATGAGTAGCTCGGCATCCAACCATGTGCAAATGGGGTCTTTCATGCTGTCATGTCTGTTGAGGGACCCTTGTATAGAAAAGGATGAAGGAGAACGACCTGTACTGGGTGGCCACGCTACTAGACCCCCGGTATAAGCAGAAAGTGGGGGAAATGTTACCAAATTACCGAAAGTCAGAAAGCATGCCGCAGTTCAAAACCAAACTAAAAAATATGCTTTACACAGCTTATAAGGGGGATGTCACAGCAAAACGGGAATCTAACAGAGAAAGAGGTGAAAGTAATCCTCCTCCTACCACGACCACGGCGGCAAGGACAGGACGCTTTACAGATGTGTTGTTGATGGAGGACATGCGGAGCTTTTTCAGTCCTACACATCGCCACAGCCCTTCGGGATCCAGCCTTAGAGAAAGACTCGACCGACAGGTAGTAGACTACCTTGCCTTAACTGCAGATATCAACACTCTGAGGAGTGATGAACCCCTTGACTACTGGGTGTGCAGGCTTGACCTGTGGCCTGAACTATCCCAGTTTGCGATAGAACTTCTGGCCTGCCCCGCTTCAAGTGTCCTGTCAGAAAGGACCTTCAATGCAGCAGGAGGCATTGTCATGGACAAAAGAAGTCGCCTCGGTCAAAAAAGTGTTGATTACCTCACCTTCATTAAGATGAACGAGGCATAGATCTTGAAGGGACTGATAGTGGGGGATACGTTTGACTAACAAAAGGCCTGATGACATGCCTTGGCCTCAAAATGGTCCCCCCGCTGCTGTATTTAATGTCTGCATACCGGATGACTTTCGTGAATTCTCCGCCATCAACTAGGGTTCAAGCCGCAATGTTTTAGTCACCTTTCTGCCTGGAAAACATAAATTTTTCCGGCCGCTGCAACAATACCAAATTTTTCAGGCCTCTAGTGCTGCACTGTGGCTGCAAAAACAAAACAAAAAAAAGGGCACATACATGTGTCAATTCCCCTTCGTGATCGGTACCTTGTTGTGGTGAAGGGTCTTGCGTATCACAATGAAGCGATCATCACCTCTATGAGTGTGTTGGCAATGTTGCCACACCCCAGATGATAAGGCCGTTGCTTCATTATGATCAGACTAAGGCCTCATACACACGACCATTTTTTTTTTAAGGTCTGCAAAAACGGGGTCCGTAGGTCCGTGATCCGTGACCGTTTTTTCGTCCGTGGGTCTTCCTTGATTTTTGGAGGATCCACAGACATGAAAAATTAAAAAAAAATCTAAGTCAAGTTTGCCATTGAAATGATAGGAAAAAACGGACACGGATCACGGACGCGGAAGACAATCTTGTGTGCATCCGTGTTTTTTCACTGACCCATTGACTTGAATGGGTCCGTGAACCGTTGGCCGTGAAAAAAATAGGACAGGTCATATTTTTTTCACGGCCAGGAAAAACGGATCACGGATGCGGCTGCCAAACGGTGCATTTGCCGATTTTTCATAGAAAAAACATTATTTTTCTTTTCTTTTTTAAGTTGTATGGGTTTTTAATACATAAAATAAAAAAATCATAATACAGTCTCTTAATAGTTTATTAGAAATAATGCAGACAATTTAAAAAATCCCCATCAATTCCAATACAAAGCAAGTACAGAGCTCAGAACAAAATTATTTCAGGATGTCGTTAATTCGACAATTATTAATCAATTCAACACACGTCCCTGGATAGGGGATGTATCAGGGATTAAACTGATAGGAATAGAACTGGTTAAGACACCAGTCATATATTGTGTCACAGCACATTGCTCCGTGCACGCGCAGTGCCCCAACTTGGGAGTAAGAGGACCGACCAAGCTGCTTTTTCCATCTCCCGGTTCCTAAAATCAATTCAGTTTGGTGTATCAGAGTTTGGTCTGTCAATGTGAAGGCAGTCGAAGATACCCGGCCTAAATTTTTTTTCACAAAAGGCAATCCCTGATATGGGATGTAACAGGGATTAAACTGATGAGAATAGTACTACATAAATACCACTCATATCGGGTGTGACAGTAGATTGCACTGCGCAGACGCAGTGACCGTGGATTCAAACAAAGGGGAAGGAGCCAGCGTTTTTTTAACCATCTCCCTGTTCGAAAAATCAATTCAATTCACCTTTCGGGGACCCTTGGTGTTGTACGTGCCTGGGTGGTGGAAGAAACTTCAATGACATCAACGGGACATGGCTAGCTTGGTATCCAACCTTGTGCAAATGGGAAGTTTGCGGTTGGGCAAATGGACTGTTTGCGGTGCATTAAAAGGGGAGTTTGGTCTGTCAATGTCTGTGAAGCGGGCGTAACCCTTACACTACCTGATCGATACATCATCATACCTGATCGTATACACACACTGGATGTTTTAAACCACATTGTTCAAAAAACTGTAGGATTGTTAGGTGATTTATGCCCTTTATGGATTAAAATCCAACTCTGCGTCAACTATGTAATTTTCCATGGGAGTTTTGCCTTGGATCCCCCTCCGGCATGCCACAGTCCCGGTGTTAGTCCCTTTGAAACAACTTTTCCATCACTACTGTGACTAGAAAGAGTCCCTGTGGATTTTAAAATTTGCCTGCAAATTGAAGTCAATGGCGGTTCGCCCGGTTCACCCGTTCGCAAACATTTGCAGAAATTCCCGTTTGCCGTTTCTCGAACGGAAAATTTTATGTTCGCGACATCTCTAGCAAACACTTCAATGAGGGTCATGGGAGCCTAAGGCTCCCGTCCCCTCTGTTCTTCCTCATAGGTTTAAGGCTAGTGGCCTGAAGCCTATGAGGCAGTAGAGCGAGCGTAGTGTCTAGAATGTAGTTGTCTAGATTGGACAGAGAGGTACTTGTAGGTTTAATAGAATGTAGTTGATCCTGGGAGGTATGATGTCAGGGTAAAAGGCAGAGTCTCGTCATCCAGGGGGCGGGGCCTAAAGATGTGCGGGAGATTCTACAGAGCAGGAGCAGAGTTTGTAGGTAAATATGTGAGCTGAAGGGAGAAGGAATCATCTTTGTACTGGAGACTGTATGTTAGAGGGGTCTGAAGAGAGGGTAGTGGGAGTGATATTATTTACATGGGACTGTATGCTGGAGAGGCTGAAGGCAGGGGGGTGATATTATTTTACATGGGACTGTATGCTGGAGGGGCTAAGGCAGGGAAGTAATGTGTCTTACATGGGACTGTATGCTGGAGGGGCTGAATCGGGGGGTTGTATCTTACATGGGACTCTATTCTGGAGGAACTGAGGGCAGGGGGAGTGATGTATTTTACATTGGACTGTATGCTGGAGGGGCTGAAGGCAGGGGGAGTGATGCATTTTACATGGGGCTGTGCAAGAAGGGCTGGAAGGCAGGGGTGTGATGTATCTTACATGGGACTGTATGCTGAAGGGGCTGAAGGCAGACGGCAAAGAGAGGGAGTGTGATATTATTTACATAGGACTGTATTTTGGAGGGGCAGAAGGCGGGGATTGATGTATTTTACATGAGACTGTGCAGTAAGCCGGATTGGGAAAATGCACTCTGATGCCTATAATATGCAATGGCTGGGTCAGGTGTAGGTGATAGTTTAGAGTTTTGTTTGTGACGCCAATTGAAGCGTGCGCAGGGTACTGTTGCAGGGCCGTTTAAGATGTAATAACTCACGTACCAGGTTAGGAATGCCAGAGTGGTGTAATGTCTCTGTGTGGTAATGGCAATAGTGTTAACGGTGTCTCCTACCTCCGTACGGCTGGACTCTTGGATCCTGGCTCACTTGCAAGAAAATGAGTGTGTTGCCAATAGGAGTAATTGAGGAATTTAGTAGCAGTAAATGAGATCGAGACCTTTGGTAAAGTTTAAACTGGTCTTTACTTGTTGCAGCGTTAATCCAAGTGAGATACAGCATTAGTCTGAAGTCCCAGCAGGTATTGGCAATGTGTGGCAGGAATATATATCTTCTGCAATCATGTGCCTAGAGATCTTTGCAGGATAAGTCGCCTGCTTGTGGCTCTGTAATGTGGCAGGAATTTATCTTCTGCACTGACTATATTCTGCTGTCTTGGGGACTGACTAGCTGAGGAGGAATCTGGCTTCTCCTAGTCTCTGGACAGTACTCACAGTTGTGCTCACAGGGTATGCTTCTTCCTGGAATACTGGAGGTGGCTGTTTGCTTTCTTCCAGCTAAGGCTGCAAGGCTTAGGCTGGGGATGATGATCAATTGTCTCAACCGAGACAAGATCCTGGCTTTGGATCCCTAAATCTGGGAGCTTCTACACGCACAACCTTCCCCTAGCCGGGGTGGCTGGCACACTAACACTAACTTTCTTCCCCACCCATGAGGCAGGATATGGGCGCAGCCCATTTCTGCTCACAACAGGGGGGGCTGAACTGGAATGTACTATTCCAGCTCCAGCTTAAGTCCCTGTTAACACATTGCTGCCACCTGCTGGTGAACATGAAAATTACAGCAATATATATGTACAAGGCTTTCAATGCACAATTGTGAGGAAATTACACAAGATGACAATGTGAATGCCCTTAACAGGTTGTAGCGGGGTAATAAAAGTTTTGTAACATAAATCTGGGATGTTACAACTGTATGCTGGAGGGGCAGAAGGCAGGAGAGTGATGTGTCTTACATGGGACTGTATGTTGGAGGGGCTGAAGGCAGGGGAAGGTTGTATCTTACATGGGACTGTATGCTGGAGGGGCTGAAGGGGGGCATAATTAGTACTATAATACTACAGAGGGGGCCAATATAATATTAATAATAATAATACAGAGGAGGAAATAATAATAATATAGAGGGGCCAGTATATATTATAAATATACAGAGGGCATTATAGTTATGGGCACTACGGGGGAGGGGCGGTCTGTTATCTTAGGATGATAGTAAAGTGAGAAATCCCCAAAAATTTCGGTGAAACTCTACAGAGATGAGACGCTGCTGAGACGTTATCATGACGGTCCTATCTCCGAATGAAGATGCTGAGGAAAGTCTACATCAGAGGAGAGGTCACTGGATGTAACAGGGGTCCATAGTCTGGAATAGTACATGTTCTGTCTTTTGTGGAATGGACAAACGGATGTGGAAAGCAGACAGATCATCCATGAGCTTTCCACACCCTTATGTCATTTCTGCAAAAAGATAGAACATTTCCTATTCTTGGCGGCAAAATGCGGACCACAGACCCTTTGAAGCCAATGGGTCTGCTCAAAAAAAAAGATGCAATATGGATGTCACCTGCATTTTGTGGGCCGCAAAATACATTTGGTAATGAGCATGAGGCTAAACAGAGACGATTAACCTGACCGAATGTCAATAGGGCTAAACCTCGTGTGGATCAGCCACACATTCCCAGCAATACAAGTACCGTATTTTTCACCTCATAAGATGCACCCTCCCCCCTAAAGTGCGTCTTATGGGGCGAATACTATTGAGCGCTTCCATTATGGAAGCGTTCATAGTACCGGAGGACCAGAAAGTGGTGAAGGCTCTGTACTCACTGCTTCCTGGTCCTCGGCTGTGAAGGCTGCGCACAGAGTGAGGGCGCTCTATGACCTCACGCTGTGCGCGCCAGTTCACAGCACAGCCGACAGAGGAGAAGGAAGAATATCGTGGGAGGTGAGGAGTGGCGGCGACCAGGAGCGGTAAGTACTTTATTTATTTTGTGATCTGAAGCTGGGGTCTGCTGCATTATGGTTGGGGGCTGCACTATGGCTGGGGACTGTATTATGGCTGGGGGCTGAATTATATATGACTGGGGGCTGATTAACATATGGCTGGGGGCTGATTAACATATGGCTGGAGGCTGATCACATATGGCTGGAGGCTGATATGAGGCATGGAGGACTGATATGAAGCATGGGCGTCTCATCTGAGGTCTGATTGGGGGTCTTCTTTATATTGGGCTCTTCTCTAAGGTCTTATTAACATTGGGGATCTGATTGGGGCTGTGAGCTAAGGTCTGATTAATAATGGGGGTCTGATTGGTGGTCTTACCGGAGGTGTAATGTAAAATATTTTTTTTCTTATTCTCCTCCTCTAAAACCTAGGTGCGTCTTATGGGCCAGTGCGCCTTATGGGGGCGAAAAGTACGGTAGTTACTGAAGCAGACATGTCAGGAGAGATTACACGTCCTCATTAGTGATGAGCGAACTGAAGTATCCGAAGTGGACTTCGATCCGAATTTCAGGGAAAATTAGATTCCTGGCAAGCCGAATTTCCTCGTGCTTCGTGGTAACGAATCAATTTTCCCTGAAAAAAATAAATCATAGTCACCTCATCCATTTGAGCGCGAAGAGGCCACCTCGGCCATCTTGATTGAAGATCCCGCACAAAATCTTGTGCACAGTGACGTATGACGTCACCACGCTGGCCATCGTGTTCTTTAATGAAGATGGCCGTGGGGTATTATTTTTTATATTGTTCACTGATTAACCCCTGAAAGCCCTCATTTTTTATCTCAGATGCTGCAATCAGTGATGAATGTGGCATATGAGGGGTTCAGTGACGGGGTTGGCGCAATTGCCGTCATTACGTCCGCTATTCACAAAGAACTGCGCTTTATGACAAAGTTATTCATCAGAAAGCAAATTTCTTTGTTAAATTCAATGAAGCAGCCGATTTGAAGTTTTCTTAATCGCTAGTCCTCTTTAAGGGTGTGATGACACGGCCAGGCTTCTGCATGCAGTTTTGGAAGCCAAAACCAGGAGTGAATTAAAAAAAAGAAGTTGTATCTGTCCTTTATCATTTTCCTCTTTTTATGATTCACTCCTGATTTTGGCTTCTAAAACTGCATCAGGAAACCTGAGTATGTGGCCGTTCCCCAAGAATCACATGGATTTATTGTCATGCTCAGGGTACATCAGTGATTCCTCCATTCCTGTCTACTCTAGACTGAACAGGCTTGATTGACTCCAGAGGGAGGATCTCCTGCTAACAACTCCTTGCTAGTCTCATGATGTCACAGGATCCAGGAAGTACAAAGCTTCACAGTGAACACAGTCAACACAAGCTGCAAGGATGCTTGGAATAGTTGCTCTGCTGGGTGTGATCACCCTTTTTCTTGTGTTTTGTCTGCTGATATTTTCAGTGGTAACTTGGTATGAATCCTCAAAAGCAGAGATCCCACCAGGGATTGCAAATCCTTCATTACTTAGAAACTTTCATATACTTTCCACTGGTGTGTTCATCCTGGTGAGTCTATGTCCTGAATCTGAGATGATTTCTTTCACACTAGTGGCAGGACGGATCCGACAGGCTGTTCACCCTGTCGGATCCGTCCTGCCGCTATTTCGCCGTGCCGCCGCTCCGTCCCCATTGACTATAATGGGGACGTGGGGCGGAGCTCCGGCGCTGCACGGCAGTTCGCAGTGAGAGGCCGTCGGACTAGAAAGTCGGACATTCAGTACTTTTAGTCCAGCGGCCTTTGGGCCATGCACTTCCGTGCTGCACCGGAGCTCCGCCCCCGTCCCCATTATAGTCAATGGGGACGGAGCGGCGAAATAGCGGCAGGATGGATCCGACAGGGTGAACAGCCTGTCGGATCCGTCCTGCTGCTAGGCAATTGTTTTGCTGTGCTTTTGCTGCTCTTTTTTTAAAATCAAATTCCTTTTGCACAATGTTGTTTAAATCCCAGAAATTTCCAGGGAAAATGTTTGATGTGATTTTGTCACAATTTGCCCAATAACCTTCAGTAGAGAAATTCAAAGTTGCACCATTGAAATTTGCACATAAAAGCCACAGTTGTGCAGTACCTCAATGTGGTAGACCAGGGATGCTCAACCTGCGGCTCTCCAGCAGTTGTAAAACTACAACTCCCACCATGCCCAGCTAGGCTGTCTGGGCATGCTAGGAATTGTAGTTTTGCAAAAGCTGAAGGGCCGTGGGTTGGACATCCCTGGCAGGTAGAGAAATGTATTTTATACGCTGTGTTTGCATCTATGTATGGAGGCCACCCTGACACCATGATGAACTCCGTTATAGTCAATGGAGTCCGTCGAGTGCCATTTGTGTCCGTCAAATGATGGAGCAGGCACTCCAGTCATTTTCTTTGTTCTGTTCCTGTGATAGAACAGGAAAATGTAAGAAATGTGAACACAGATTGCAAAATCCTTTTCTATAATTTTTAGGGTGGTTTCACACTGTTTTTGCTTTTACAAAAATGCTTTTTTTTGTGTTGATGTTACATTCTGTCCACTGGAAAATTATAAAACATCTTACAAACACTGCTTTTCTGTACTGTTGTTTTAAGACAGTTTTCTGGCTTTTTTGGCTGCCCTGAACACGACCGTATGTATTTTGTGGTCCTCAAAAAATACTAATGACGTCCGTATGAATTCTGAATTTTTCGGAACAGTTGGCCCCTAATAGAACAGACCTATCCTTGTCCGTAATGCGGACAATAATAAGACATGTTCTATTTTTTTGCGGAACGGAAATACAGAAACAGAATGCACACGGAGTACCTTTTTTGCGGACCCATTGAAAAGAATGGAAAAAACGGAACGGACACAGAATGAAAATACGTTCACAACAGTGAAAATAAATTGTCCAGTAAAAAAAGCACAGACGCGACCAAGTAGATAGAGATGGCTTTGCAGTTCACCTGGCGGTCGTTTCACGGAGAACTTTGCTCATTCGCGGTTCACCGAATGGGTGAACATATGGCGATGTCCGCCGGTGCCATATTCTTTTACATTGTGAAGAACTTTGACACATGACAGAGTGACAAACGCTATTGGAACAAATAATTTAAATTGGTGTGATATACTAGTTGTCCCCCTCAGAAAAATTATTGAAACAGGAGTGTTATATACCATTAATATACGTTCTATATAGTGCATTTGGGTAGTGCAGCATTTGTTTGCGGTTTTGCTGCGTTACCTCAGCTATCGATAGGGACAAACGCTATTGGAACAAATAATTTCTACTGGTGTGATATACCAGTTGTCCCCCTGACCAAAAAACCTGATTGAAGCAGGGGTGTGATATACCTTCTGCCACAAATACTGCTCTTCTATAGGGACTTTTGTCACAGAGTCAGGCCGAATGCACACGACCGTGGAACACGGAAGTGAGCGGTCCGTGGTATCCCGGCCTGGCATCCTGCTGAGAGCAGTGTTTTTATTGAACATTTTCTGCAAGACAAAAATGACATGACCTTGAGTATAAGAGGCAGGATGGTAACAATATGACAAAACAATAGCAAAGACAGGTGCACTCTGCAGTCTCACTAAACCCTCAAACTGATTTTAAAATTGAGAGATTAGTCAACATGTCCTACGGTGTAGAACATGTCTAAGCCCGGGCACCACGCCAAGGTTTCTCAAGTAGCCCGGGACCTAACACTCTCCTACCTGAGCCGTATGGGCAATACCAGGAGCCAGTGGGCAAATTACAGGAGCATGAGGCCGACTCACAAACAGCTCACCAGTTACCTCCAGCAATGGTAACCATGCTTGCAATGGGAGGAGGGAGGAGTCTGCGAGTCCCACTCAAGACTGGCTGATATGGCCCAGGCCTCACAGGTGCACCTAAATGTGGCCTGTAGATGGAAAACAGGCACATTTAAATTGGAGTTTATACACCTCCACCGTATGCATTTTGCTGGGGATCGCCATTAGCAACGGGCCACAAGTGCAGGATTTGCTCCCCTGTATATATGCGCGACTGCATGTGGGTTTGAGCACCTCCTGCTAATGCCACCCTGTCTTTTTAGTTTGTATATGCAGGATGGTAACAGTCTATCCTGTCCCCTAGGAACTAGAGATCTGTATTTTAAAGTTCCTATGTTATTAGGAACTGTCTTGTATTCAGGCTTTAAACACTCTGCTGCCATCTACTGGTTATTTAAAGAAATGTCGCGAATTTGTCTTTTCTAATTATTCCAGCCAGTCTCCTGTGATTGTTGAAGCTGGAAAGGTTATCTATATTATTTATTTTTTTATTTTTTTATGGGGTGCCTAGTTTTTGACATACCTTACACTCTTCCCCACAAAATTTGATGTTGTCCCTGACATAAGCAGACTTTAGTATGAGAACCTATTCTCTTACTCATCTTCCAATAACCATAGGAAGCCAAGGTTAATTTGTAAAACTGTAAATTACTTGAGGAACTGTCCTACCTGTGACATCTATTCCCAGTTTTGACTCTACAATCCATCCGCGGTTCAACAGATCCTGTAGATATTCTTTCACCTCCTGGTGTAGTGGACTTGGCACGGACATGTAAGTTCTTCTAACCGGTGTATTGTCATTGAGGTGCAGTTTCAATTGTAGAGAAGGGATGCATCCGACATCAGAATCATCTTTAGCAAAAGCGTGGCATTCCTCCCTTAGCATTGCTTTGACTATCCATTGATTTTCCTCCAGCAGGTGTTCTATAGGTACAGGTGGATCCCAGTGTTCTCAATAAGTAGAGCTTACTGGTGACCGACTCATGTTTAAATTGTCCACTCGACCTTCCTGCCCTGATCTGGATGACTGCAGACTATGAGTCACTGGAGGAGTGGTAACACTGATTCTATTGGTTTCACCTAAGCTGGGTATGTTGTCTTAATGGGCTCGAGGCACCCAATCCTAGTCTGACTTGGTAAGATAACGTCTCGCTGGGTGGTGTTCCAAACCGGGATGGATAGTTTGGAAAACTGTTCCTTTTGGAGTGACACTAATGTCTCCCCGATATACAGTCCTTCTGGCACAGTATGAGTCTCAATAGGTATAAACAAGACCATCTGATCTTGCAAAGCTGGTTTGGCGTGACCCCACATCTGGATATGTCAAAGTGTTTGCTGGAATTCTTCGGCTCTTGCTACCAGTCTTAAGTGCAGTACCACCACTTTCTTTCAGGCTGGCCTGTAGTTGACTCACAAGGATTTCTGCAATTCCAAGGTTGCTCCTAGTAGGTCCACGAACCCTGCAATGGTTCTCCTTCCTTTTTCAGCTGTCTCTTTGAAGAGTTCTTCTATGACATTGTACCTAATGATTGGTGTCTCTGCGACTTTCTCATCTGCTGATACCACAAGTGGCACTACTAGCTGTTTTGTGTTATTGCTTCCCGCTGTTAGTTGAAAAACTACTTCAATCCACCCGGAGTAAGAAATGTCAGTCTCATTGGTGGCTTTCCCAGCAATTCTTCCAAAGATCGGAGCACTGTATGTGGCAGAACACACTGTCTCCAGTTCTCATTGATGATGCTCACCTGAGAGCTGGTGTCCCATAGGGCTTGGACAGGAGTATTGTCTATTTCTCAGTTCACAAGGCATCTTTTTCCAACGAGACTCAGTAACTTGCTGTTTTGTCTCATGGTAACACCGTCCACGTGAGTCGGTACTTGATCAGCCATCTGGAGGGATCTCTGGTTATAGCAGATTTCCCCTACTATCCATGGCACTGTTGGTGTTTTTGGAGCTTGCTGGTTTGCTACCGACAAGAGTTGCACTTTGGGACATAGGGTTGGTTCTAGAACAGGTTACTGTCAGTCCCTTGACAGTAACCCTCTCCGGTTTAACTGGTTTGGTCTGGGTGTTTGGTAGTATCATCCACATTTGAAGCAATGATCGCAGGCACTTCTCTGACCGGTCCTTTTACAGGATTGACAACATCCATTGCTCGTACCCACTGTTACCTAAGGCCCTCGGAATCAGGGCCGTTTGAAGGAATTTGGGGGCCCCAAGCAAAATAGACATGGAGGCCCCCACAGTATAGCCATACAGTTTAAGTTCACCCACACTTTTTGCCGCCCTAGGCAAGATAAAAATTGACGCCCACCCCACCCCTTTCTGAGCTTTTAAATTAAAAGAACTGCTATGTTTCCCTTAGGGTTAATCCAGCTTCTTGTAGCTGTCTCTTTTTGTGGAACGGAATTGCGGACCCATACATTTCTATGGGGCCGCACGACGTGCGGCCCCGATCCGGAATTGCGGACCCGGATCCGCAATTCCGATCCTGAAAAAAATAGAACATGTCCTATTCTTGTCCGCAATAGGCATATTCTTAGTGCTGGCAACGTGCAGTCCGCAAAATGCGGAACGCACATTGCCGCTGTCTGTGTTTTGTGGATCCGCAAAACACACACGCATGTGTAAATGGACCCTAAATGTGAGGTAAATTAGTTTCCAATGTAGTATTAATAACTAAACAATTACATAATAAACATATTGCATTGTCTACTTACCACCAGGACAATAAGATGATCTGGTCTCTGGCTGCAGTCTGGCTCTTGGTCTGGCTCTGCGGACTCCCTTGTCACTCTCATTATCCCCCCCCCTCCCTTGTCACTCTCATTATCCCCCCCCCCTCCCTTGTCACTCTCATTATCCCCCCCTCCCTTGTCACTCTCATTATCCCCCCCCCCTCCCTTGTCACTCTCATTCCCCCCCTCCCTTGTCACTCTCATTCCCCCCCCTCCCTTGTCACTCTCATTATCCCCCCCCCCTCCCTTGTCACTCTCATTATCCCCCCCTCCCTTGTCACTCTCATTATCCCCCCCCTCCCTTGTCACTCTCATTTCCCCCCCCTCCCTTGTCACTCTCATTTCCCCCCCTCCCTTGTCACTCTCATTATTCCCCCGTCCCTTTTCACTCTCATTATTCCCCCCTCCCTTGTCACTCTCATTATCCCCCCCCTCCCTTGTCACTCTCATTATCCCCCCCCTCCCTTGTCACTCTCATTATTCCCCCCTCCCTTGTCACTCTCATTATTCCCCCCCCTCCCTTGTCACTCTCATTATTCCCCCCTCCCTTGTCACTCTCATTATTCCCCCCTCCCTTGTCACTCTCATTATTCCCCCCTCCCTTGTCACTCTCATTATTCCCCCCTCCCTTGTCACTCTCATTATTCCCCCCTCCCTTGTCACTCTCATTATTCCCCCCTCCCTTGTCACTCTCATTATTCCCCCCTCCCTTGTCACTCTCATTATTCCCCCCTCCCTTGTCACTCTCATTATTCCCCCCTCCCTTGTCACTCTCATTATTCCCCCCTCCCTTGTCACTCTCATTATTCCCCCCTCCCTTGTCACTCTCATTATTCCCCCCCTCCCTTGTCACTCTCATTATTCCTCCCCCTCCCTTGTCACTCTCATTATTCCCCCCCCTCCCTTGTCACTCTCATTATTCCCCCCCTTGTCACTCTCTTCTCCCCCTCCCTTGTCACTCTCTTCTCCCCCCTCCCTCCTTTTGTCACTATCGAACCCGCTCCCTCCTTTGTCACGGTCTCCCCCCTCCCTCCTTTGTCACTCTCTCTCATTTCCTCACCCCCTCCCTTGTCACCTCTAGTGTAGCGTGGCCGAGCTCTGTTCAGTCCGCGGTATAGGAGCATTTGTTTCCTGTACCCGGCCGGACTGAAAGGAAGTGCACACTAAGTGAGCACTTCCTGTCAGTCCGGCCGGGTACAGGAAACAAAAGCTCCTGTACCACGGACCGAACAGAGCTCGGCCACGCTACATTAACTGCAGCATAGAGGCAGAGCAGACACAGCAGGCAGGATTCTTTAGAGCGGCAAGCGCTCAGCCTCAGCCGCTCAGGCAAAACAAGCACCGGCTCTGCTTGGGGCCCCGGGCCAGCTCGGGGCCCCAAGCAATTGCTTGTTTTGCCTGTGTGTTAGCGACGGGCCTGCTCGGAATTCACGGTCTCTTTGGGTTCTCGAACCTTGGAGAAGTGTCTTCATCTCTAGCATCTCTTTTTGCATCTGTAGTATCCGTTTTTCCAGTTCAGAGTTGCTCTTAGACAGTGGTTGAATCGTTGGGCTATCTGCCTGTGGTGGGGACCAAGATTTTGTGTTGGCAGTCGTTGTCAGGACACTTGGTTCTTGAGGACACTGTAAGGCATTAGACTGACATTCTTTCCCTTTTGTTGAACTGCTGTGCTGAGATTTATTTAGTTTCTGTTCTCTTTCCAGCTCCATATTAGAGGATTCATTCGTTTTATCTATGAGCACCTCATCTGGAATGGAAAGATCATCTAAATACTGCTTTAATTGGAATTTCATGTGGTCATTTCTCAGTCCAGTACCCACTGATCTTAGAAATTTCTTCTGTATCAGCTCAGTCCAGAAATTTTCATCAGAGCCTTCTCCTTGGGAGACAAATAGCAACCGATCTTTCAATTCAATCGCTCTGAACAGGAAATTTTGCTGAGTCTCATCACTTTTCTGAGAAATATTGAGGAGTTGCTGGTACAGTTCGGAGGCATTCTCCTCCTTCTAGTGACTTTTCAAGATTCGTCTCAGTTGCACTAGAGTCAGTCCATTTTTCATTTCCAGCATACTTCTGAGGCTTAGACCAGGGCTAATAGCTTTGACCACTGCTTCAACGATCTCAGTCTCGGGATACCCTTTCTGTTGTCCCAGGTCGATTTGGTGCATTAGCTTGGTGTAGGACAGCTTATCCTTCTGCTCTTTTTCTCCAATCTGGCCTGTGATCTTGAAATCTTTTCTGATTGTCACCTCTGGCAAGCTACCATGGTGTAGTCTCCGAGTAAGCGGAACTGGCTCTAGTTTTGGCTGACTGTCACTTGAGTTTTTCCTTTTGGTACTCAGCTCTTTAATCTGTTCCTCAATTATTCTGTCCGTTTCCTGGAACTTCTCCTGCATAGTGTGATACTGTTGCTTTAAGTCGGCCAGTTGCTTTCCTGGTTGGGGGTCTTTCTCATTGAAGCTTGGGACTTCTGCATTGTCCCTCCTCTTCTCTAACTCGCTGATGAATCTATTTGTGGCTTGCAGAAATGGAGTCACCGTCTCCTTACTTTCAGCTTCAACCAGTTCATCTATCACCTCATTAATGATCCGCATAAAATGGCGCTGGCCATGTTACCCGAGACCGCAAAAGGTACAGCTTTGTTTAAGGACACCATAATGGCGTGGAAACATGTTAGAAAAATCTACAAACTTCCCACATATACCTCTGTGGACCCTCCCGGCATTCCAACAGGGCAAGTGCAATGCGCTCTTTAGGGAGTGGAAGCAGAAAGGTATTCATATTCTTGGGGATATATTGGATGATACGGGGTTGAAGCTGTTATCTTGGGGACAGTTGCAGGATAAATTCCACATGTCTTCCAAGCAGTATCTTCAATACCTACAAGTGAGGGCTTTCTGCGAATCCCAGTCCAGAGTCTTGGGAGACAAGAAGGATATAGTCCGCTTCAATAGTTTGATGAGCTCAGCAGACAGAAATAATACACTCTCAGGGGCATATGGAAAGCTCAGGGATGTTTCTTTGGATGGAGAGGCAAAAACAGTTTTTAAAAGCTGGGAGACAACATTGGGGGATGATGGCGCCACACTTCAAATCAGAGAAGGCATGGATAAAGTCAGGAGTGCTATAGCTAGTGAATCTTGGAGAGAAATCCAATCTAAAATAATACATAAAGCAACTTATGCATTTGATCTCTCATACACTAATGCACCAGCACACTATCTGAGGAGCTGCCCTAAGTGTGGCCTTCAGAAAGCTGATCTATTGCATGGACTTTGGGGGTGTAGTCTTTTGAGACGCTACTGGACTGACATATGTGACTTTATTAAAAACACTTGGGAGGTGGAGGTTCAGGATGCGCCATTACAGTGTGTGTTTCACTTTGTACCCAAAGATCAAGAGGCGGAGTCCTCCAATATACTGTAGTAGGCATTAAAGGGCCACATGTCATGCTTCTGGCAGCTAAGAAGTGTGTGCTGAGAAAGTGGCTGCAGCCACAATTACCTTCCCTAGAGGAGGTTATAGGTACAATGAAGGTGCTTATGTATATGGACAGATTGGACACGGAAAGGAATAAAGAAAATTCCACGAAAAGATTTTTCCACAAATGGAAAGATTTTATTGAAAAGTCTCTTACACAGTATGAAATTCGAGAGGTGGTTAAGCCATTCACCGAAACTACCTGGTTCATGAAGGAAAGGATGGCTACCGATGCACAGCCATTCTTGGCATTGGATCAGGAAGAGGAGGTATCAACGGTCGCCACCCAGCAGTCTGACGACAGTACCCAGATCAGCCCAAGGAGGATGATCCCTGCTGTTGCTGCCTACTCCTAGATCTCTAATGTCAGTGGTGGTGAAGGTGACGATGATGACGTGTCGACTGACGTCACGTGTGTGCCCACAAGATAGGAAGAGGAGGGGAGTTCATAGGGAGAGACGGAGCAGCAGATAAGGAGGAGAAGCAGGCAGAACTTACAGTGTACAGGAGGCAAAAAGCAGACTGCTAATGTATCTGGAACGAGTAATCCACCATGCACGGTCACATCTGGCACTCCCAGGACGCCGGCACATGGCTCTGCAGTGTGGGCTTTTTTTAACGTGTCCGCTGCTGACAATAGTGTTGCCATCTGCAGCCTGTGCTGTCAACACATAAGTTGTGGTAAGCCCAACACTCACCTTTGTTGTTGTCGCATTCATCTGGCAAAAGGCAGGCTTCCATGGCCCAAATGTTAGAACGAAAAAATATGATGAGGCCGGATAATCCTCTTGCCCGACGGCTGACTGCTGGCTGGTCGGATCTGCTAGC
Source organism: Bufo gargarizans (assembly GCF_014858855.1). NCBI lineage: Eukaryota > Metazoa > Chordata > Amphibia > Anura > Bufonidae > Bufo > Bufo gargarizans. The sequence goes on along the minus strand of NC_058081.1, from coordinate 48,630,704 downwards.
CCACTAACTACTGCCATATAAACTGGTGGACTCGGAGGCCTTTAGAAAATTTGTGGTCATTGGCACACCACAATGGAAGGGGATCCTGGAGCTATATGGCCACGTTCAGCGGCAAGTAAATGTATCTCTGGCACACAGTGTCAGTGCCAAGATACATTTGACCACATAACTTTTACTGCCCACTGGGTGAACCTTCTTACTGCCATCAAGCTTGCAACCCGTGGCACCCGTGTGGACTTGGTGTTACTGCCACGGATTGCATGCAGGCCTGCCTCTTCTTCTCCTCCTCCTACTCTATCCTCCGTCTCTTCCTTGGCTGGCTCCTCCTTTTCCACTGCTACCGCCTTTTCCGCTGTGCCCCCTAAGCTCCCGAGAACCTATTCGATGTGCCAGGTGAGAAGTTTACATGCTGTGCTGTGGCTGTTGTGCTTGGAAAGCCAAGAGCCACACCAGTCCTGCACTCCTTTCAGCTTTGCAGTCACAGGCCGATCAGTGGCTAACCCTGCTCAATTTGACAGTTGGTAAAGTGGTTTGCGACAACAGTGCCAATCTGCTGAGCGCACTGAAACAGGGCAAAATGACACACGTGCCGTGCATGGCACACGTCCTGAACTTAGTCGTACAGCGATTTGTTGCCAAATACCCTGGGGTCCAGGACGTCTTGCGGCAGGCCAGGAAAATCTCTGGCCATTTTAGAAGATCTTACACGGCCATGGCTTGCCTTGCTTACGTTCAACGATGACACCACCTGCCCATCAGACGTCTGATTTGTGCCCGAAGAGATGGAACTCCACCTTGTATATGCTTGATAGACTGCTCCAACGACTACCTGTACGAACTCTGCGGCAGGACAGGTTCTGGGAGCTGTTTTTTTTTTCACTGCGCCAGTGGCTGCTCATGCGCGATGCATGCAGACTTCTGCGGCCATTTGATGAAATCACCAAACTGGTCAGTCGCAGCCAGGGCACCATCAGTGACATCGTACCTTATGCCTTCTTTCTGGAGTGTGCATTGCGTCATGTCATTGATCAAGCCGTCGAGGAGCAGTAGCTGGAAGATGAGGAAGTTGCAATGCTGAATGAATTGTCCGTGGATGAGGGGAGGAGACAGAGGATGACATTCTCCTGGCCGATGAGCAGGAGCCAGGCCACTCCACAGCTTCCAGTTTAGTGCAAATGGGGGCCTTCATGCTTCAGTGTTTGAAGAGGGACCCCCGTATAAAAAGCATAAAGGGCAAGGACCAGTACTGGGTGGCAACGTACAAAATGGCGGACATGTTAACAGCATCACAGAGGGCTGTCAGAATGCAGCACTTCCAGGCCTTGCTTCGAGAAATGCTGCATTCTACTTTTGCAGGCGCTGGCAGAGAAATTTCCACTCACAGAGAAACAGTTGCAGGTACCAATCCAGCAGAGCATGCAAGAAGAGGGTGGTTTGAAGATGTGTTGGTCACTTCGGATATGAGATCATTCTTGCACCCAACCCATTGACACCCGCCCTCTGAATCCAGCCTCACGAAACGCTTAGACCGACAGGTGTCCGACTACATCAGGTTAACTGCCGATGTGGATGCTCTGAGAAGCGAGGAACCCCTGGACTACTGGGTTTGCAGGCTTGACCAGTGGCCAGAGCTGACACAATTTTCCATGAAACTCTTGGCTTGCCCCTCGTCCAGGGTCCTGTCCGAAAGGACGTTCAGAGCAGCAGGGGGGATCGTGACCGATAAGTGTATTTGCCTACCTCACGACAGTGTGGACTAAAAAAGAATGAGGTACGGATCTCGGAGGAATTCACCACTTGTGACGACCACGTTTCATTGAATTTTCTCATGACAGTCCACAAATATCCGCCACCACCCAGAACAAATATTGGTCCCTGTCTTAGGTAAATACAGCGGCATAAAAGGCCTTTTCTGTCCGTTGAATGCCTAATGTTTTGGGTCTCGGAGGAATTCAACACCTGTGACGACCAACTATTTTATCATTAGTTTTTTTTTCAAGAGGGGGGATTTCATTAGTCTTTTTTTAATACAATTTAATATTTTTAGTTCTTTTAAACATATGTATTTGACCTGTATTTGTACTGGCCTGCAGTAAAATTGATATCCATTGACCGTGTAATCTACCTCTAGCCACATAATCATTTGATTTCTGTCCGGTGAATGCCTAATGTTTGGGGCCTGTACTCCCGTGGTGTAAAATAACATTTTTCTAGTCTCCAGCAGGCCACATTTTTGACAGTTTCCCTTTAAGATGCATAAAAATGGCCCCTGATTAAAATACACATTTTTGGGGGGAATTCTTGCCATTGATCACCCTCTGGTATGTCACTGTCCATGTTGTGGGACTATTTATCCACTTCTTGTATTTGGTGGCTGCAATAATGACCTGAACCTTTTTCAGGTTCGCCTGCCATTAAAGTAAATGGGGCCCGCCGCGAACTTGCGGTTCGCGAACATTTGATCACGTTCGCGAAACGTCCCGGCCGATGTTCATCCATCACTGCAAGTAGATATTGATTAGCACCTTTTCCGGCAGGCTGTTCCTGTGGGTGAATAGCTTGCCGGATCCGTGCTGCCGCTAGTGCACGCGTGCAGCTAGAAGTCTGCTCCGGCCCCATTCACTATAATGGGTGCAGGCCAAACATGCAGAGAGGCGGCCGGAATAAAACTACGACACGTTGTAGTTTTATTCTGGCCGCCTCTCGGCATGTTTGCCATGCTGTGGCCGGACCTCTGGTCCGCTCCCATTATAGTGAATGGGGCCGGAGTCGACTTCCGGCGGCACACGTGCACTAGTGGCAACACGGATCCGGCAGGCTGTTCACCCAGCTGAACAGCCTGCCGGAGAATAGCAAAGGGAAAAAGCTTGGTGTACAGTCACAAATAGGCAGCGGAACCCTTATCCAGGAGTAGGTTCAATCTCCTTAAAACAGTCAAATCCACAAGCAATTTAAGGGACCGCGCTGATATCAGCAGTTTAAGACACAGTGCAGCCTCGTCACTCGATCCAACAGATGGTTGTTCACATTCCACTCCTATGGACCTCTCCTGCAGCGTCTTGCCACCAACTGAAACTTTCAATACATAGCACCAATACCTTCACAAAGAAAAGAAGCACATGGCGCAATACCCAAGTGGTAAAGTAAGTATACAATTTATTGTACTTACAAAATTCAAGGAGTAAAAAGCATTTCATAAAAACGCGCCCGACCCGGGTTTCGCCTTAGGCTTCGTCAGGGGCTGAGGCTTGCCGGAGAAGGCTGCTGCTGATGTGAAAGTAGCCAAATAGTACAATTCCATAATAATATAAGATATTGTATTATTCCAAGTCAGGATGCTGAATAGGCAACAAATCAGACGATGCCAGTCAGCTTGGAAACCATATTAATAGAAATAACATAAGAAGAGGGTATGTTGGGGGGAGAAAGAAGAAAAGGGGGGGGGGGGAAACAGTAGGGGAAACTAGTAAGCAAAGTGCGCACAGACGGTCCTATAAAGACCACTAATTAGAAATGTCCAGTCCTGTTGTTGAGAAACTGAAGGCAAATTAGTGGCATCACCGCTATTGTTGGGGTCAGGTACTAGTTTGTGTACTGGAAACAGGTATACAACTGTGTCCTGGTTCGGGAGGGTAGAATCTCAATAAAGGATTCCCATCCCTTCGGAATAGGTGGGCAAGTTTTTGTAAGAATAGCCAAAAGGGTGGGGCCTGGGGTGAAAATAATTCCTGAAAGATGATCTTACGAGCCACACTGGAGAGAATAAATAATAGTTTTGTTTGCCTTTGGAGTTCACAGGTAAATTCAGAGGCCAGGTGACCAAATATCGCCCAGGAAGGTGTGAGGGGACAAAGTTGACTAAATGAGGGAGAGCAAAAAATTCAGCCCTCTTCCAGAATTGTTTTATTAAGAGATATCGTCAAAAGCAATGGTACAGATCTGCATTCAGTTGTGCGCATTTGGAACAGGAAGAGGCTGGGATTTTCCCCATGAGGAAATTCTGTAACGGTGAAACATATGCTCTTTGTGTAATTTTAAGTCCCATGTCCCAGTAAGAAGCTGAGGTTCTAGAATAGTACAGTGTGTCGGTGATGTCACTAAGTGATAGGTCTGGGAAAATGCCAACCTTTACAGTTGTTTCCAGGCGTAAATGTTAGTATATTTGCTGGGGCTGGGTCATGGCCCCGTCACGACCCCAGACACCCCCCATCCCTCCCAACTGTTAAACACGGTATCATTATGTATTATAAACAACTTCTCCTAGATGTCTCTGCTATAAACAGTCAGGTGGTCCAGATAGAGGCGGGATGGGGGTCCCCATCTTATTACAGGGGTGATACAATTATATGGACTACCACCCAACAAATCTTTCCAAACTCAATGTGGGAAGGTCTACCCTTTTTTTTATTTGCCACTGACCCATGTGAGGGGTGCAGCGCCCTTCACCTACTCAATCTCGTGCTACAATAGGCTAATCCCCACAAACCATGGCATCTGATGCTGTATCTTACCTCGGCATCATATCTGAAAAGGCACAAGAACTACTCTTTACATAAGGCAATATACACATTTAACTAGTATACATAATGGAACATATGCAAAACAGGCAGGTCGGCTCCACAACTGCCGGCCGTGTGCACCCCACATCACGGATGCGGACCCATTCACCCATTCACGGAACGGAGTCACGGAATGGAACACCGGAAGCACTACAGAGTGCTTCTGTGGTGTTTGTTTCCGTTGTTCCGCACCGCAAAAAAATATGACATGTTGGACTGACCACGGACCCATTCAAGTTGAATGGGTCCGGCCCGCTGCACGGATGTTTCCCAATTGCGGTCCCCAATGCACAGAACGCCCGCTCAACAGCCGTGTGCATGAGGCCTTAAAGGCATAGTGCATACATTATTACTAAGCAGCAACAACCGGTTTCTGCTCGGGACATAAGGGCAAAATAAGCACATGACACAGTTCACCCAGGCATAATACTAAAGACAGTGCCAGTAGTATTTTGGGGTGTTTCCTCGGCACCTTACATTAGTACAGTCTGCTGTGGCGGAGTGTTGATGACATGATGAATGTCAACTGCTGTTAATGGGTGCAGAGTCATTGCTGCAGGGGAACTGAACATTTAGAGGGGTTGTCTGATTTCAGGAGGACACCAGACAATCAAGGAAATCTGCCTACAATAAAGATGTGATCATTACTTACCTGGCACATCCCTTGTCACTTCTCTGGTTTTCCCAACTGGAATCTTTTTTCTCTGACTGCAGAGGTGTTATGTCGACAACACATGACTGCTTCAGCCAATCACTGGCCCTAGCAGTGCACCAAAGTGGCCAGTGATTGGCTGCAGCAATCATGTGTTGTTCATGTGATGCCAAGTAAGTAATGATCAATTCTTTATTGGATCCCCTCTGTCATTCGTTTTTTCTCCTGATTCTAGACAACCTCTAACTGTGGTGGCTCCCTGTCATTAATTTGCTGTGTTAGGAGATTTGCAATATAGACAGTCTCATTAAGGTATTTTTTCTAAATTTTTTTGTTCCTTCCCTCAAACTATAGGGGGGTATCCTTGATAAACTTGGAGTATCGAACATTGTGCAGCTTTTTCGTTTTCTGCAAAACGTCTCCAAGCCTAAACTGAAGGATGATCCAAAGGTCTTCAAGAAAGACTTACAATTTCACGGAGTACCGGTGAGAATCTACCTGCCCCGAGATCCTTCAGTTGGTGGCAGAAAAGGAGTCATGTTCTTTCATGGGGGAGGTTTCATGTATGGAAGTATTGGTAAGCCAAACCTTGTGGTTTAATGATGGATCCAATAGAAAGCTTATTTTTCCTAACAAATGCCAGGATATCAGGAGACAGTTATTAGGCTATAATACACATTAGATTGTTGCCCACTGAAATTCATAGGATCAGATGATGCTGTGGCATAGGGTGCCCATTAGAACCTATCATATGTTTTTACTGTATATTTCTTTATAATGAACCACAGCAAACTACAATTTGCTATATAGTGAAAAAGGGTATGCACATGCATACTGGCCCTGTGTATGCATTCTTTTAGCATATGCACGGTGAATGAGTCCCCATAGATAAGTTCAGGGTATTCTCTTCCTTTGGTGTCCCAAATTTTCCTATTTACATATTGGTAAGTATGAATATATTAAATCTTTACATAAGTCATACAGGTTAGATTTCCACCTGACCTATCCTATCCATTGTTCCCATAGACATATTTTATCAGATCTAATCTAACTTCTTAGAATTCGCAACTAATCAGAATTTCCTTGCTCTTTGTGGTAACCAGGGGCGTTGCTAGGGTCTCAAAAGATCCAGGGCCCAAGCCCCAATGAATATTGCCCAATTCTCTAAGTCAACCAATCGCCCCCCCCAAACCCCTCCACCTGCAAACACTAGCACTGAAGACATTTTACTGTACTTGCTGAACAGCTATACAGCAGCACGTACCTTTAACATCCAGTGCCTCCCAGGTGACGTCTCCTCTCATGTAGATCTTCTCTGTCATCATCTTCTCCATTCGGTCCTGATAACTTCTCTCAGCCACACCTCGATTCTGCAGAGTGTGAAACACAGACATCTTAGCTTCCTCACTTTTCTCTACCCCCAAATACTATCCTGAAGAAAAATTAGTGCCCCCCATAATAATAGTGCTGTAATAATCTTGGTGCACACTGTTACTACCACTTCTGCTGACAACCTGAATCTTGGTGCACTGCACAGTTATGTCCATGGTGATAAATTAGACCTGATGCTTTTATTGACCTGTAATACTTGCGCACAATAATTCGACAGCTAACAGAAGGGATTAGCTATGAATCTTGGTGCCCTGCACAGTGATGTAGCCAGTGATAAATTACAACTGCTTGTAATACTGATGGCACAGTACCTACAGAGCGGATTATGTGGTACTTGCAATGTCCCACTAAGCTTACGTGAGCACTGCAAAAGCTTGTTGTTGTTATCTGTAATATCATGCTGTATTGTATTATTATGTAAAATCCCTTTTTACCAGGCTGTCAGGTGCATTACATACATTCCACCACTAGATGTGGGTAGCACCACAGTATATATAGGACAGTGCAGGCCTAGTTAGGGAGTTGGGAAGATTTAGTGGTTGAGTACAGGAGTTTGGAGGAGGTAGGAGAGGTCTCCTCTCCTCTCAAGCTCTCTTGGGCTTCACGGCCCAGAGGAGCCATTGTTGGATCTCAGTACCAAGCCAGGAAGTCAGGCAGACGAAAAGTCTCTATTCTACCATCCACTCCTCAGGAGTAGCATGAATCTTGGTCAAATTTATCAGTGGATAAAGACAAAGGAAGGACAAAGCCATTATTCTAGGCTCTAGGCGCCTTTGTATCTACAATGCTGTCCATAATTATTCATACCCCTGGCAAATTTTGACTTAAAGTTACTTTTATTCAATCAGCAAGTAATAAGGCAAACAAAAGCTCGCTTGGCCTTTGCAAAAGCTCATCTGGACAAAGAAGAAGACTTCTGGTCTTCTGTGTTATGGTCAGATGAAACAAAAATTGAATTGTTTGGTCACAATGATGTTTCCTTCATTTGGTTTGAAAAAGGAGAAGCCTTAAACCCAAAGAACACCATGTCAAACATGGTGGTGGGAACCTAATGCTTTGGGGGTGTTTTTCAGCCAATGGACCAGGGAACCTAATCACAGTAAACGGCACCATGAAAAAAGAGCAATGCATGAGGATTCTCAACGACAACATCAGGCAGTCTGCAGAGAAACTTGGCCTAGGGCACCAGTAGACATTTCATCATGACAATGACCCAAAACACACAGCAAACGTTGTGAAGAAATGGTTAGCAGACAACAACATTAACGTTTTGGAGTGGCCCAGCCAGAGTCCAGACTTGAATCCAATTGACAATCTGTGAAGGGAGCTAAAGATCAGGGTGATGGCAAGAAGACCCTCCAAACTGAAAGATTCGGAGCTCATTGCTAAAGATGAATGGGCAAAAATACCTGTGGAAACATGCAAAAAGCTGGTCTGCAATTATAGGAAGCGTTTGATTGCTGTAATAGACAATAAAGGCTTTTCTATTAATTATTGAGAAGGGTATGAATAATTTTGGACTGGACACTTTTTGCTCAAATATAAATAAAAGCTGAGAAATGTTTTTTTTCCCACACAATAATGCCTCTTGTACATCGTCTTATTATCTTTTGGGAGACACCTATGTCATTTGCCGTCAAAAAATTACTTGCTGGTTGAATAAAAGTAATTTTAAGCCAAAATTTGTCAGGGGTATGAATAATTATGGGCAGCAGTGTAGGTGAAGGACTTATTAGCTTCCGGCAGCCTCAACGTTAGGCCTCATGCACGCGACCGTTGTTTTATTCCGTGTCCGTTGTTCCATTTTTCGTGATTTTCTGCGGACCCATTGACTTTCAATGGGTCCGTTGAAAACTTGGCTAATGCACCGTTTGTCATCCGCGTCCGTGATCCGTGGTTCCAGTCCGTCATAAAAAATATAACCTGTCCTATAATTTCACGGAAAACGGTTTGCGGACCCATTCAAGTCAATAGGACTGCTAAAAAACACGGAGGCACACAAGATTGTCATCCGCGTCCACGTCCGTTTTTTTCCTATCATTTGCATGACAAACCTGTCTTAGATTTTTTTTTACTTTCCTTTATGTCTGGTGATCCTCCAAAAATAAAGGAAGACACACGGAAACAAAAACGGAAACGGATCACGGAACAACGGAACCCCATTTTGCGGAACGGAACACAACAACGGTCGTGTGCATGAGGCCTTATTCTAAGGACAGATATGATTTCTGTTGCATTGCTTGTGTGTAGAAGAATAGGACTTGAACTACCTCAACTGAGACTGAAGCCAAGCAAAGAGCTGAATATCAGTGAGTACATAACTAACTACCCTAGCCTGACACATTACTACCAGCACAGCCTGTTAATGGGATTAATCACATCCAACTTGCATGTGTATCAGAGACTGCTTTATTACTGGATGTAAACTGTTATCAAGAACCTGGTCATAGTAAAGTTCTCAATTGGATTTAAACCTGCCTCGTTCTTCTAACTTCATACCACTACCATTCTCAACACTTTGCACCATCAAGGTGCTGGCGTCACGACAGTACCGAAGTTAGGGGCCCAACTGCACAAGCACTCAGAAATCAATTCACCATCAAGGGCACCTTGATCACTACCTAGCCGGTGTCCCCTGTAATAGAGTGTGCCCCGGAGAATCCAGTGCTGTTCTCCCCTAAACTCCACTGCTGGCCCAGGGAGGCGTCTGCTAAACCGTGAGCAATCGATGAACTGTTTGCACACTTCGGCCCACCGTGAATCTCGCGTGTTCTACCCCTGCGGACTGGCATGTTGCATACTTACAGAACGGATTATAAAGTATGAATGTGGGTGCACTAGAACGTAACACACACAGCGATACACTTCCCCTATACTCTCCCTGCAATCTCCTTTCAGTTCAAGTTCCAAGCCTTCACACTGAGATTGGACCAAGTGGAATGAATATGATTAGGCAGAGGGTGGCCTGGGCGAATCAGATTTATCACAATTTGCGACAAATTAATTTGTAACAAATTCTTGACGAAGTTTGGAAAATTGTCCAAATCAAATTTTTCAAAATGTCATCTCTAGCTATAATTGGTCATATGTTCCAATTAATATCAGAAGCATCTAATGGATGAGAGAGCACTTTTAAAATCTTTCTCTTTGCTTTTTACATTTCTTAACATAGGAAGACTTTTTGACACTGGTGGACATTGATCCCAGGTACTAATATCTTGTATATTTGGTTTTAGACAGCTATGACATTTTCTGCACATATCTAACAAAGAATTCTGGAGCAGTAGTCATCTCTGTTGGGTAAGGTGGCATCATTCCGCTAACATTTCCTTATTTAATTGATTATAGTGACCATATGTTGTGTGTAATTTTCATGAGTTAACTTTTCAGTACTTTGACAATTTGACAGCTAGTGTGGATAAAAGAAGTTGTCCATAGCAATTAATCTGATTACTAATGAAAATGAAAGTTGGAATTTGACTGGTTGCCAAAAATTCAAAGACAAATTTCTTCTATTACCTTCAGGTACCGCCTGGCACCAGAACACAGATGCCCAGCCGCATTGGAGGACTGTCTCCTAGCTACAGTTCACTTTCTGAAGACAGCACAAGAACATGGAGTAGATCCATCCTCTGTTATAATATGTGGTGACAGTGCTGGGGGAAATCTCGCAGCTGGGGTTTGTCAAGCACTTGTGGGTAGATCAGATATCCCAAGGCCTCTTGCCCAGGTGCTGATATACCCAGTGGTCCAAAGGGCTGACTTCAATTTACCCTCCTACCAGCAAAACAAAATGGTGCCTTTGTTGCTCCTAGATTTTTCTTTATACAATTTAATGATGTATATAGGTGGTGATCTCTCTTTATCAAAAGATATTTTAAAGGGCAGCCATGTTCCTCCTGAAATAAGGCAAAAGATAAGCAAATGGTTGAGTTCTGAGGAGTTTAAGGTCAAAGGGTACAAACCATATATCATGGCACCCTTCAATAAAGACGTTTATGAGAAAGTTAAGAAAGCTGTTGACCTTACATGTTCTCCATTGTTCTCCGATGATGACATTATCCGGCAACTACCAAAAGCCTACATACTAACATGTGAGTTTGATATTCTCCGTGATGATGGGATACTCTACAAGAAACGGCTGGAGGACAATGGAGTCACGGTTACATGGCATCATGTTAAAGATGGCTTCCACGGAGTGGTCAGCTTCTTTCATCAGCCTGAGGTAGTGTGTGGAAAGCTGGCTGTGGATAATGTAATTAACTATATTAAAAACCTTTGAAACCTTGTGTGGGTTGAAAAATGTGAAAAAATTTTTTTTGTTAACACAAGATCCTATGTTTTCTGTATTAAATGACAAATTTCAGCTTTATGTTATGAGTCTATTTACTACATTGCAGCCACTGCAGGGAAATGAATTGCTGGCCACAACGTCTCAATACTTGGACATACTTATCAACGTTGTAGTTGGTAAATTTGGGGCATGTAAGTCCCACCTCCAGGAACGCCCCAGACCCACTCAGGAATTCTTACTTATGGGTAGGGCTTAAATTAGCCCCACACATTCCAGGCACAGGACAGCCTGAATTTGCTGGGACTATCTCTGAAAATTAGGGACAGTTGGCAACTATACTTAGGCAGATATATAATGAAGCTCCTTCTACCCATGTACTGAGTGGCTGACGTGCTTTCATCACATGGCGGCTGGCACTGGGTTTCCTGAAGCAAAGAGTAGTTTATCAATAGCAATGTAACAGTACCATTTAGCAGTTAGACCGTGCAGCTGCCCTCTATGCTAAACACTGTGGACCTCATTACCATTGCACCAAAATTTGCTGCATATATGGTCCATCTAGTTTTATACATATTTACAAAATGATTAAAGGTGTTGTCCCATGAAAAATATTCTATAGTTTTTAAATCAGCATCTGGACCTGAATACTTTATAATTGTATGTATTTTTGGGGCATATATCTGTCGCAGATTCGGTCGCAAAGGGGATTTTTCCCCGCTCGCGCTAGGCCTAAAAAAGGGGGACTCGTGTATCATTTTCTACACCTGTTTTAGGTGTAGAAAATTATCTAAATGTTTGCCAGCAAGGGAGCCGGTGCCTTTACATAACTTGGGTGCATCATGCGCCAGCACAAGGGGTATTTAAGACCGAGATCTAAAATACCAGTCTTAATAAATGACTCCATTAGTATAGACACTGATTTATTCAATGAAACCGGTCAGTATATCGCCACCTGATGTTTGCTCTTTTTCTAGTTTCGTTGTCCACCTCAGTGAGGTGAGCCCACATGTTCAGTTCCTTCCTTCAACTGCCACTGACTGCAGCAGATGGGACATGTCCCCTGGGAACGGACACATCCCCTGATCTACCAGCTTGAAACATATTTAGAAGAGCAATGAATGGGGAGATCTCTGGATTCATGTGAGGTACAGGGCAGATTCTAGCTTTGTGAGAAAGAGGTTTCCCTGTACTACAGTATATGATCTGCAAAGAAAAATTGGGGGTCAGTCAGCACATCTAGTGCGCAGGTGCGCGTTGCCATGGCTGAAAGCACATAGGCAAAAAAATATACAATACAACAGCACTCTGCAAACCAAATAAAGTGCAATAATGGCAAAATAATAGAAAGTATTCTGGTGCAAATGCTACGCTAATAAATTTGAGATGCTTGGCAAATCATTTTGTACAAAATTATTTGAGCCCGTCTGCCAAACGTCAAAGCGATCTCAGTAAGACAGGAACCTAACACTAAATACCACATTAACTAGTGCTATACTGGCCTCCATTACATTCAGGGAATGCAGGTTCCACGTGCACGCCGAGCCCACATTATATTATGCCTCTTATGGTGCCAAAATGGCCTCCATCATATTGAGGGGATGCAGGCTCCTCATGCATGCCAAACCCACACTATATAATGCCTCTTTGGTACCGGCCTCCATTTTGTTCAAGGAATGCAGGTTACACTAGCATGCTGAGCCCACTCTGTATTCCACCTTACCTGGTGCCAATACATGGCTACCAATACATACAGGGAGAGTAGGCTACAGCTTTATAGCTATACTTCTATAAAATCAGCCTATAGGGCAGACAAGTTAATCAGGAGTGCACGACCAACAGAGTCAGCCACAACTCCAATACAAACTGCAAAGAAAAATTGTGGGTCAGTCAGCACATCCAGTGCGCAGGTGCGCGTTACCATGGCTGAAAGCACAAAGGCAAAAAAATATACAATGTACAATGTATACAGTAGGATTTTCATTTTTTACTTTAATAATGGGATAACCCCTTTAATCTCCACCACCTCACGCAAGGAGCCATGACTTTGCAGGATATGGGCATGGCTTTATGTAAATAGGGGTGTGGCTTGAGATGCCAAATTTTGCACCAAAATTCTGTCAACCAGGGGCCCCAGGTGTCACATATTCAGTGCTGTTCTCATAATCCTTTTGGGCCCCTCAGGCTCCAGGGACTGTGTGCATCTCCAACTTCTGCACTCCATCTAGTTATGCCTCATCATCTATTATTAATCAGATTTCTTGAGGGGAAAAAAGTGCTGCAAAAATCTCAAACTTTGCATCTGATAATCTGCTGTTTATCTCAGTTAGGAAATTCCTTTGATTAAAAAATAAAAGGAGTTATTCATGAAAATTAACTGAAAAAAAATGTCTTTGTTGCCCTCGTGGCGACCCATCACAGTGCAGATTTTATTTTTCAGGAGTATTATAAGGACTGAAAGCTGCACTTTGGTTTTATGAGGAAGACAGTTTTTCTGTTAGGGCTCTTGCACACGACCATTTGTATTTTGTGGTCCGCAAAAAACGTATCTGCAAAAAATACAGATGATGTCCGTGTGCATTCCATATTTTGCGGAAAACAGAACAGCTGGCCCCTAATAGAACAGTACTATCCTTGTCCATAATGCGGACAATAATAGGACATGTTCTATTTTTTTTGCGGAACGGAAATAGGGACATACGGAAACAGAATGCACACAGAGTAACTTCAGTTTTTTTTTTTCAGACCCATTGAAATGAATGGTTCCGCATACGATCCACAAAAAACAGAACGGACACGGAATGAAAATACGTTTGTGTGCATGAACCCTTAGACAAAAGCACACTTACCAACTGATAAATTTGCGCCATATAACTCCACCTGGGACTGCCCACCAAATCCACAGGTCCCACCCACTTATGGGCAAGGCTTACTTAAGCCCTACCCATTTTTGGCCTGGAACAGTCCAAATTTCTAGGATTTTGTGTTGCAGTGGATTTTGTGTTGACGTTTTATGTTGTGCTTTCTTTTTTAACCTTACACATTAGATTTATATGCTTTCTTTGACTACATGATAATCCAGTTCATTTGATACTTTTTTTTTACTTTTGAATTTGATTACTGCAGGTTATCCATTAATATGGACTAAAGGACTATGTCCTCATAGAGTTAATGTTCATCAGACCATATACTTAAAGAGAACCTGTCACCACTCCTGAGTCCTGACATGCCTATTTCAATAGCGTCATGCACTTCCATCTAATAACAATTCTGGAGCATCTATTCTTATGACTCTATGTTGTACCATTCCTTTATTATTTCTACTAGAAGTTATGAATGAATTGCCAGCAGTCTGCAGTAAGAGTACAAGGAGGTGTTACCAGTTGGGGCGGGGTAGGGGGGGGGGTGTACTTGCACAGTCTGACAATGGTAGCACTGATTGGATAGAGTGAGTCTGTGCAGGTACACCCTCAACAGGTTACCACCCATCTGTACCCTTTCTCTGCTAGCAATTCAGTCATAACTTCTAGTAGAAATAATAAAGGAATAGCACAATATAGAGTCATAAGAATAGATGTTCCTGAATTGTTACTACATGGGGAATGCATGAAGCTATTAAAACAGGCATGTCAGGAGCGGTGAAAGGTCCGCTTTAAAGTGAGTTAAAGGCTTTGCTTTCCGCACTCAATATGTTCTTCTTCACTCTTGAGTATCCCCACAGACAGGGGTGGATTGGCCATAGACCTTACAGGGAAATTTCCCAGTGGGCTGATGCCCAAGGGGTCGCCTGTGTCTTCCTTGCGGCTGGCCAGTGGAAGTTTTTGGGTATGTATTTTGTGCTGCTGGCAGCAGTATTTTGTTATGGACTGTGGTATTTGGCTCTGTTAGGGTGGTATAATGTGCCACAATAAGGTATTGCTGGCCCTGCATTCCATCAATTTGGACGCAAATACAAAACGGGGCCAATTCTAGTATTTTTTCCAGGGCCACTTTAAGTTCCCAGTCTGCCCCGCCCACAGACAACAATTATGCTGGGGCTGTAGTAGCAAGGGGAGGTGGGTGCCCATGAGGCTTGCCTGTTCTTCCAGGATGTCTCCCGTACATTTTAGAAGAGGCACAAAGTATTGTCCAGGAGAGGAGATGCTCGCCATGCCATGGTGACTCTAAACCCTGTCCCATCCAAGTGTATTGCAGTGATAATTTTCTCAATAATCCTCAATGCTTTATGTTCTCCTGACTTATGTTCTCGACACATAAAGGGGGTGGGGCAGATTTACTACGACCCCTACACCAGAAAATAGTGAAAGAAGGTGCAGACCTACAATTTAGGTGCAAGTAACTGCACTTGCCAGTTTATAAAAAAGGGGAACGGGAATGATGTGGGCACAGTCACTATCATTTATGCCAGTTTTCTGGTGTAAATGACAATAGAAACCTACTCCAGCTACAACCTGAAGTAGATTTCAATCAAAGTACACGGACTGCTGGAGAATGCGCCTAATTTGTGATAAGACGGGGGGCGTGACCGGAAGCCGAGGAGTGAGGCCGCAGATCCGCTCTGCTTCGTCTGTGCCGGACCTTTGAAGGACTTTCCATCCCGACCCGCCGTGCCCACATAGGCGATTCTGCTCTGCTCCGCTGCCGGGGGTCCTGAGGAGCATTTGGAGTCCTGCCCGGGTCTCAGTACGTGCGCCAGGTCGGCATCGGCCAGTGCGGCCTACTTCACAGGCGGAATCCTTCTGACGGCGCTGGTGCGCATTAGCAGCTCCCGCTCTGCACGGGTCTTTGGAGTAGTCAGCAGTCTTCTGCATTGAGGAGATGGGTGAGTTACGGAGGGCCTCCTCCCTGCTTACCTCAAGGCCTCAGGGTTTCTTGGCCTGAGGCCACAACTGTCGGCGCACTACAGGTCCCAGCAGCCGGCCCTGCTTACATTACAGGCCTGCCCTGAGGACAGCCGACTCCTGGTAGCCAGGCCTCTGCTGTCTGTTATGAGGGGCTGAAGCATCAGAGGTGGGGGCACACAAGGGGGCGATTCCTAGCCCACAGCCTACATTTAAATAGCCCACATGGTGGGCACCAGGAAAAGTTCTAAAAGTAATACGCCTGCTAAAGGAAAGCCCGGTTCACACAGGGGCCTATGTAGCTACTTTATGGTGCGTGATCGACAAAGTGACGCTTTACAACTCAATATTGACGCACAGCTTTATGTTCCTGGCACGCACCACCCTACGAGTTCTTCTCCAGTACAAGGAGGCTCTGTGGCCTCAGCTTTTGTGGACATTCCAAGGGACTCGCCTGTCTCACTTTTATGACCCCAGCTTCTGCAACAATGGGCCCTAAACCTAACTGCCAAACCGCGCATTCATCGCCACCGCATGGCCCAGAGTCGGCCACGCAGCTGGGTGCTACTGCGTCCCCAAGCCGCACGGGGGCTCATCCTACTACCCCTGGTGAGGAACAATGGGACTGGAAAGAGCACGTAAAACTTCTTCCTACCAGACAAGAAATGGAGAAAATTATGGAACGCTTGTAAAACTCCTATAAACAGGAACTGTCAGCAGTTACTGCAAATATACAAGCTATTGAGGAAAGGGTGGAGGAGGTAGCATCCATGCAAGACCGCATGGCTGGGAAAGTGGAGGAACTGGTTGCACAAGGGACTATCAGAGATCGTCATATTTGCCAACTATACAAAATGCATGATGATTTAAAAAATAGGATTTGAAGAGATAATATCAGAATTATAGGCCTTCAAGAGGCGACTAAAACAGAGGACTTGATTCCAACCCTACAGGGCATATTCAGCTCCATCTTTGAAGTCCCAGTATCGGACCGTTTGGAAATTAATAGGGCTCACAGGACTCTGGCACGAATTAGTCAAGACCCCTCTAGGCCGAGGGATGTGATCTGTCGCCTCCACTATTACTCAGTGAAAGAAGAAATAATGAGGAAAGCTCAAAACCTAACCTCCATTTATTTTGATGGGGCTTCACTACTATTATTGCAAGATCTCTCTCGAGCCACGCTGGCCTAGAGGAGGGCCCTCAAACCATTTCTGGATCTTCTGCGAGCTCATGATATCCCCTTTTCAACTTGTTGTCCGGAGAAATGACCGACGCTTTGAACTGTGAGATCCTGTGGATTTGGACCCCTTCCTCAAAGCGCTTGACCTTCTCTTCGCTTGCCGGATTGGCAGTGTATTCCTCCACTACCAACAGGTCCTCCGTTCAAAAGAAACCGGTTGGACTCACAGAGACGTTGTGACGACAATCATCTCACCTGAATATGTAATGTCACTTTTTATTGTGACGTTTCCTGAGTTTTTCTCTCCAGACCTGTTCTGGTTGGAGGTCCTTGCCCATAAGTAACTTTCAGTTGTTGGCACTGATCATGGGCTCAGACCCCCCTCCACTCCAGGGGATTATGGTTTTATTCCTCAGTACTATTTTGTTACCTGTTTTTCATTTATAATATGTTAGTACATGGTGTCCTTTCCATTTAGCTGAACCTTTGGTGGTTTAGTGATTTTTCATTGATAGTAAATTGGCATTTGGCTGTGGTGGGACTTCGCCCATGTGTGACCCTTGTTAGGTCTAATTTTTCCTGTAACACACTCAGCCTTGCTCTAATTTGTTAAAGAGTTGCTCAGATATTATTGTGACGGTTTAGTGTGTGTTTATCCCTAGCTCTTTCTTATCTTATCCCTTCCTTGTGTGTCCTCCCTTTCCCATTGTCCTATCTTGCAGACGAGTGTTTTCTGTTGTTCCATAGATCCGTGGCCCGATATTGTTTCTTGGGTGTCCAGAGGTGGTCATGGCTCTTCCACCTTGCATCAAATTAGCCTCGTTTAATGTCAGAGGCTTAAACACTCCTGAGAAACGCTCTAGGAGAGAGGGTGCAGATCCTTTTACTCCAGGAAACACATTTTAGAACGGGCCGTGTTCCATTTTTATCTACCAAACATTTGGGATACTGGGCTCATAGTACTAACCCTGATTCGAAGTCCAGGGGTGTTTCTATCGCCATACATAAATCTCTCTCCTATTCCCTTTTAGACCATCAAGCGGACCCCTTGGGGAGATTCTTTTTCCTGAAGCTGAGGATTTGTGAGAGAGTGTACACCATTGGAAACCTTTATCTTCCCAACGTGGGCCAAGGAAAATCCTTGAGGAAAATGTTATCGAAGTTGGACAGGTTTGCAGAAGGGATTATACTATTGGGTGGAGACTTTAGCATGGTCTTTGAGCTATCATTAAACTCCTCATCAGGAGTTTTACGGGTTCCAAAATCGACACTTTCCAGGGTGCATCATTCCTTCTTCTCAAGGCAATTAGTAGATGTGTGGTGCATCCTACACCCTAAGGATAGGGACTATACATTCTTTTCCCTGACACACCTACCTTTAGTATACTAGAATAGTTTTTTATCTCCTATCATGAGTTGACGTTTAATCCATCCTCTCACATAGGCAATTTGACGTGGTCTGACCACTCCCCGATGTTCCTTTCTCTAGAACTGGCCTTATGGCTAAAGAATGGGTCTGGCGCCTGAATGACACTTTGCTCAAAGATAGCGTCTGTCGGGCAGCCATCACGTCCAGCATACAGGAGTTTCTAAATATACACGCTTAGGATGCCTCGCCTCTTCCCATTCAGTGGGAGGCACTGAAGTGTGTTTTGAGAGGTGTTTTGATACAGCATGGATTCAGACTCAAAAAGGAAAAGGCAGCTAAAATTAAGAGTCTGTGGTCCAAGGTATCTGAGCTGGAAAGGTCTCACAAGCAAACGTTAAACGTCCATACCCTTAATGAGCTCACTACTCTTAGAGAACAATCATTGGGCTTACTTAAATAAGCTTCTCGCAGACAACATAAATTCAGGAGTTTTCTTTTTGAACACTCCAGCAAACCGGGTACAGCTCTAGCTCGCTTCATTCATCCCCGCCAACAGTTGAATTATATTCCCTGCATAAAAGATGCATCTGGTACCATGATTCATAACCCCATAGGGATTGCGGAAGCCTTCAAACAATATTTTGAGTCTTTATATAACATTAATGATCAGTTAGATAGCAGTGCAACAAATGATCTGGATAGTCGCATTGATCAATATATCACGGACATGGCCCTCCCCACTATTCCTGTGGAAACGGTGGCCGACATTGAGAATGATTTCACGGATTCTGAACTCAGAATTATCACCTCAAACCTAAAGGGGTGAAAAACATTTGCTGACCTTCCTTGTTCCTTTCCTTCTTAAAGTTTTTAATAGTATCTCCCAGTCGAATCCTTTTCCAAAACAGGCGCTGGAAGCGCATATACTCTTAATTCCGAAACCTAACAAAGATGTTTCCTGCTGTAGTAATTATCATCCCATATCCCTTATCAATGGTGATATTAAGATGTATTCCAAATTATTGGCCTCCCGCCTTAATTCGGTGCTCCCGACGGTCACTCATAGGGACCAAGTGGGGTTTATACCTGGCAGGGAAACTAGGGATAATACTAATAGAACCATTAACCTTATCGCGGCAGCAAAACGCCTTGGGAAACCCTTTTGTCTTCTCTCAATAGATGCCGAGAAGGCTTTTGATCGGGTTCGGTGGAGCTTCATGATAGCTGCATTGCGTCAGATAGGACTTGACCCGAACCTGGTTGACAAAGTTAGTGCCCTTTACTCATGCCCATCCGCCAGAGTGAAAGTAAATAGCATATGAATTGATACAGTGGAGGAGTTTATTGTTGTTAGTGTTGTCAATGTCGTCTCTCACCCAGTGTGATACATTATTTTAAATGACCTAGTAAAGGTTACGTTTTATTAAATCCCAGTTTACAATATTTTTCTGCTATATTTGGGTGTAATTACATACCACGAACACAAACCTGTAGAGGTGGTATATCTAATTAATTTTCACTTCATTTGGTACATATATCGGATATGGCAGGATTTCTGAGCACAGGCTTCGACTCCGATAGCTGGCTAACTGAGGCCAAGGAAGTTTTCTCTGATAGAGCATTCTGCCAGAGAAAATATATTCCATCATATGGTGCCGCGTTTAAAGAACATGAAAAGGTATATAAGGAACAGATAGTCTCGTGGTGGGAAGTTCAAAGTCTTGAACACTACCTAGAGCATAACATTGTTCCGCGCGGTTTACGTATTAATCCTCACTCCTGTGACTTCGTTGCAGAAATGCCTCTTGATGAGCAAATGGGAGTCTGAGGCTACCAGTAGCTCATTAAGGTTCATGAGACTTCTAATTGATCAGGAACGAGAGACTTTGACAGGACTTGAGATTAAATTACTAGAACAGATAGCCATCACACAGTCTTTTTCACAGGAAACAGATTTTGGGACAAAGGAGAAACAACTCCAGACCTCTTTGGATAAGTTCCAATATCATCTTAAGGAACGTAAACAAAAACAGTTTACCCGAGACTTAGCGGATTTCAAAGAAAATAAAGTATATGTACAAATAACTGAAAGAAGGAGAGTAACTGAAAGAGACACTGACATCTCATCAACTGAGACGATTTGTCAGGTTCAGAGAAAGAACAATATATAGGAAATCGGAAAAATTTAGCTAAAGGCCGAGGGCGGGGCAAGAAAAATAACCGGGGGGGTTACTACAATAAGGCCGGACAAGGTTTTTTAGATCAGAGCTCGACATACCCCCTACGCAATCGAGCACCACAACAACCCCAGGGAGCGACAACAGCGCTGGCCCAAAAATAATTAATTTGTCTGATCATACTTTATCAAGTACAGAAATCAAGGTCTTGGAGAAAGGACTCTCCTTTGTCCCAACACCCAAATATAACCCATTCAAAACTACTGTAGACCTGCATCTCTTCGTGCGCAAATTGCGCTGGTATAAGCATTATTGCAATATCGAGAAGAAACAAAGCGCAGAAATGGGAGTCCCTCGGGATATGATATCTGATGTAAAACTATTAGAAAGTCTGACGGCAGCCAATGAACCAGTTTTGGGTGAGGGCCCCTTCACACCTTTTAAAAATAAGAGTAAAAGGGCACCCCCCATAGGCGAAACGAACTGCGTGGACGTTTTTCTTAAATTGGTCAGTAAGGACCTAGAGACCACGCATTTGTATTCAGCACCTCAGAATTGTACTCGGGATGAACTGTGTGCACTTGATGACTTGTCTAAGAATAAGGGCATTGTCATCAAGCCATCGGACAAAGGTGGGAACACAGTCATCCTGAGTACAAAGAATTATGAGGAAATGTGTGAGAATTTATTAGCCCCACGGGACTGCTACGAAATCCTACAGAGTGATCCGACCGCTGTATATAAAAAAGAGTTAAAAAACATACTAGATAGGGCAAAATATGCCAAACTTATCAGTCAAGAAGAATTCGAATTTATGTACCCGGCACATCCTCAAATTGCCACTTTCTACAGTCTCCCGAAAGTGCACAAAGGCTATAAGCCTCTAAAAGGGCGCTCGATTGTATCGGGCATTGATAGCCTGAGTCAAAATCTAGGAGTGTACATAGATAAGATCCTGGCACCATTTGTCCTTTCCTTATCATCCCATGTAAAAGATACCGGGGACCTCCTTAGACAGTTAGAGGGTATACAGCTGGATGAGGGCTGCATATTGGGAAGTGTAGACGTTGAAGCACTCTACTCATCCATTCCACATAAATGGGGCCTTCATGCAGTGTCATACTTTCTGTCGTCAAGGGGGAGACACTTTCAGGCACACAGCGCCTTTGTATTAGAATTATTGGAATTCTCATTGAAGAGAAATTATTTTCTCTTCAATGGGCGTGTTTTCCACCAGCTCAGGGGCACCGCGATGGGGAGCCCTTGTGCCCCATCGTATGCTAATTTGTTCCTGGGCTGGTGGGAAAACACTATTGTATTCAGGGACGAGTCCGCGATCGAGTTGCAGAGCGTCCAAAAGTGGGCGCGCTTCATAGATGATGTTTTCGTCATCTGGAAGGGGAGTATGGAGACCTTCTCGGCTTGGGTTCAACAACTAAACCAAAACGAGATAGGCCTCCATTTCACATCAGAATGTGATCCATCTAAACTCCCTTTCCTTGACATCAGAGTGAATATAAACCATCAGGGGTGTCTGGAAACATCCATATATCGCAAGCCGACCTCAACAAATTCCCTCCTGAGGTGGGAAAGTAGCCATCCATACCCCCTCAGGAAGGGAATACCGAGAGGTCAATATCTGCGATTAAGAAGGAATTGTTCGAAGCGCTCGGAGTTCGTGAAACAAGCGGGGGACTTGAAAACTCGTTTTTTAGACCGTGGATACCCAGCAGGTGTACTTACACCAGCGTACCAGACCGCCCTGAATAAGGATAGAGTGTCTCTATTGGCGCCGCGAGTAGACCCCCATGCACAGTAGCTCCAGTGAGAACAGGGAGATCCGTTTTATCAGCACATACAATGGCTGTTCCTCTGGAATCAGAGATATTATATCTAAACACTGGCATGTGCTTTTAATGGATCCTGACGTCTGCAAGGCCATAAAGGGGCACCCCAGCATCACATATAGACGTGGCAGAAGCATTCGTGATATGTTGGTGCATAGCCACTATACACCAGGGCCCCAGCAAAAGACTTGGCTGGAGAGAGGCCTTAGTGGCAACTATAAATGTGGAAGATGCGTGGCGTGCCCCTTTATGGCCAAAGCAAAGTCATTTAGGAGCAATAATACAGATAAAGTCTATACAATTACGGACTTTATTAACTGCAGAAGCATGGGTTTGGTTTACAAAATCACATGTGAATGTGGAAAGGAATATGTCGGGAAGACTGGTAGGGAGTTGAGGAGAAGAATAGGAGAGCATTTGAGCGACATAAGGAATGACAGAGACACATCGGTGGCACGACACGTGAACACTGAACACGAAGGCAGATTGGACTGTCTTTCCTTCTCTGGAATTGAAAAAATCAAGCCAGGAATAAGACGGGGTGATTTTGATAAGAGGATCCTGCAATGTGAAGCCAAATGGATCTTCTATCTTAAAACGGTCCATCCATCCGGTTTAAATGAACAACAGAATTATTGCTGCTTCTTGTGATCTGAGTCGCAATAAAAGGCGAATTAGGATGGATGTGATCTGAACGTGTCCCCCCTTGTATCACATGTGCCCATATCATGAGCGCATGGGATGTGATGGTAGACATGGTCGGAAAACTCATAAGGGTAATTTGCTAATGTAATGCGGTCACCTGACTTAGTCTCCCTCGGACCCGATGTTGTCTCATCCAAACGATGAGCGCATTGGATCCGATGGTGGACTTATCTTGAATTGTAATATTCCAAAGTATGTACTCCAGCTGACATAGATCAGGCTCCCTGGCCCAGTTACTGGCCGGTATTTGGAGTAAGATGGTCTGTGTGTGGCTGTCCTGCCAATTGAAATCCGCAATGCGATTGTGCATATATACAAAAAGCAGGCAAGCTATCATTTGCCTTGAAACAGGGCCGAGTGTCATGAGCCTAGAAGTTGCTATGCAACTGGCAATGCTCTGACTCAGGCCCTGACCTCACTTCCGGTTTAGCCCGCATCACGTGACATTGACTTCCGGTCCGGTGGAACGCACGCGAGCGGCGTGCGTTCCACATGGAATAACAAGCATCCTGAGAGATTCGGACAGGTGAGATCAATAATCATGGGGGGCGTACACATACTGGGAGTAGAGGTATATTAGGAGGCGGCTAACAACCATTCAATGCTCACCCAAATCACTGTCATTTGTGGTGAGACATGGACTGACATGGGACACTTCCCCTGTAACAGTGAGGACAAGAGTTACCTATCATCTTGTCCAAGGATACGAGGCTAAAATCACCTTGATCTCCAGTAAGTAAACTGAGTCTGCTGATAAGCTACTATACATGCGGCGCTCAGATATCTGTGACCTATATTTAGTGTTTGTTCATAATTTCTATTTGTAGTTGCCCTGGAATATACATGTGAAGTCCCCTGATGATGTCTGGAAAAGACAGAAACATGGCATGTAGGGCGTTGTAGTTAGGGCTTGATAGAACTTTAGACCCATACTGAGGGAAAGGTTCGGTGTGGGGTCGCCCCTGTCGGGGCGGGTGCTCCATTGTGGTAGGCAGGCTATAAGAACAGCCCCTTGACCCCTAGACAGGCAGGAAAGCCATAATAGGGTGTGCCAGGAGTTAATACCGTGCCAATTACCACATCAGCATCCGGTCACAGCGGCCAAAGTTAACATCACCGCCAGGACCGTCCTCCATGGTCCCCGCCCAGACGAGGTGAGATCCACCCTTTTTTTCATTTCATTTTTATTAATAATATATGAATTGATACAGTGGAGGAGTTTATTGTTGTTAGTGTTGTCAATGTCGTCTCTCACCCAGTGTGATACATTATTTTAAATGACCTAGTAAAGGTTACGTTTTATTAAATCCCAGTTTACAATATTTTTCTGCTAAATAGCATTCTCACCTCCACCTTTAATATTCGTAAATGGCACGCGCCAGGGGTGCCCTCTTTCGCCCCTTCTCTACGTTCTTGTAATGGAGAACCTTGCCATTGCATTACGTAGCAATCCCGACATTACGGAACTAGACCCATCATCACAGGTTAGCTCTTTATGCGGACGACTTACTCTTGTATGTTTTGAACCCTCATATTACCCTGCCATCTATTTTGCAAGAAAATAATTTCATCGATTCGGGTCTCTGAGTAATTTTAAGGTTAATATGAATAAAAGTGAAATGTTAAATATCTCACTGCCGGCCGCTGAAATGTCACTTATTCAGTCCAATTTCACTTTTAAATGGCAGACAGCGAGCATTACATAGTTGGGATTGCAAATCCCGGCTCCACCTCCTATACCCGCTTAACTATTTGCCTCTCCAAGCTAAAATAATCTCAGAGCTGGGAAATTACTCTCTGAAATCCCTTTCGTGGTTCGGTAGGATAAACGTGATTAAAATGGATATCCTGCCACAATTGTACTTGTTCCAAACGGTCCCCATTTGCATTCCAGGGAAGTTTTTTATAACCATTAATAGAGCAATAACTAGATTTGTATGGGGCAAGGGTAAACCCAGATTGAATGCTTGTATACTGTCTAAACCCAAAAATAGGGGTGGCATGGGTTTGCCAGATTTTAAACTATACTATTCGGTGGCTGTTCTCATGCGGATCCTTAATTGTTCCAAAGGCTCTAACGTTAATTTGTGGGTCCAGATGGACCAGGATCTAGCTCCAATCGACTATTTGGTAGCCCCATGGGTTCCGCAGGAGGATAGACCGCCATTGGAGGAGTGGCCTTTTTTAACATGTCACGCTTTCTCTATTTGGGACAGATAGGGGCTGTCTCAATACCCTGGCCCCATGACTCCTCTAATGGGTAATCCATCTTTCGCCCCTGGACATTATGCCTCCAGATTCTTACACTGGTCTAGCCGATCTTATCCTAGGGTCCGAGATGTCCTTAACGGGACTACGTTTGCTCCCATGGATACTTTAATTCCTTTGGATAGGAGACAGGGGCGACATTGGTTAGAGTATGCTCAGCTTAAATAATTTATTAGGGATCTCTTTCAACACCTCTCGTGCCCGGAGATGACCAACTTTGATCTTTTCTTGAAACCAGACCTGCACTACAAAGTGCTTTCCCAGCTTTATATGACTTTGACAAAACTTAGTAATTATGACCTAGCGCCTTGCTTTGGGAAGTGGGAATTGGACCTCCAATAGAGGCGTACCTCCAATAGAGGCAGACCACACAGCTGCTTTGGGGCCCCTGAGGGAAGGGGGCCGCAGTGGAGGATAGGCCCCACCCACTAATTACAGTTGTATAGCCACCTGTGTGAAAAGAGAATGTAAGAAGTGAAGGACCTTTGGTGAGGTCATTAGCCATGTGACCAGTGCAGGAAGCCATGGAATAGCAGAGGAGCAGAAGTCTGAATGACCTGTGGTGATGTCATCATCATGTGACCCGTGCAGAGGACTGGTGAAAGAATCGTTAATTTCTAACTAACTATAATTTGTTTTCCCTTAGTCCTAACAGTGGCACAGATGGGGCATTCTGCCCCCCCATGGACTGGTAGGACAGGTGGAAATTTTATTGACACTTAAATAATTGACTAGACCCTCCCACCTCCAATAAAGAGGGGGATCACCCCAAGTCCCCTTGTATAGATACAAGTATAAATAAGCAACAATAATGTATAACAACAAATAAGTAAGGGGCGGATATTTGTGTGCCACTGTTAGGACTAAGGAAAACAAATTATTGTTAGAAATTAATGATTCCCTTACGTCCTAACCAGTGGCACAGATGGGCATTTCAGCAAGTGTAGTGTCCCACTAGGTAAAGGTGGGCGCTGCACAGGTTAATGTGTTGCATTGCATTAAATGTCATGTACTTGTTTTCCCTGTATTATCTGGGTGTCAGGCCTGTCAGGGTGTAGTTTAGCCTCCCAGACGTTAGAGGGAGCTGGAGAGCCCTAGTTACATATAGGAAGGCCCAGACAGGGAAGTGTTAGTTCATTCCAGGGGACTAGAGGAGTCACTTCGTCCACCTGAAGCTCCTGAGGCTAGGATTAGCTCAGTAGAGACACCCCAGTTGCAGGATCCAACCTCCTGGGAGAAACCCACAGTTATCCACCTTACAGAAGAAGGCGATTCAGGGTAAGCTAAGTGACCCTGATGGGCAGAGGACCTTATAAAGTAGAGCAAGAATCTAATACCTGAGGAAGAAAGTAACCAAGGATTTAAGCCACCCTTTTAGGCATCCGGGCCTTGGGAGATTAAGCCGGAGCAGGAGTTCTAGAAAGGACACTGTACATTAATTCTGAGGAAAGGTACAACCTGCTGCTGAGTGCTTGTGAAGTTCACCCTCTGCGTATCTTGCATGAATATTGCCTGCCATATTGTGAATAAGCCCCCTTGTGGAACTGTAATATAAAGACTGTACTACACCTGCTGTACAAAGTTGGATTGTCCAGTAAAGTTTACGTTTGGTTCACTGTATACTTGTGTACCTTCATCATTCCAACCACCAACCGGCGTGCCACCGCCCAAAGGCACTGGCGTCACGAGTACCACAGGGACCTTGCCCCAGGCACACAAAATACCTGCAACATCCAGGGCACCTCATCCACCATCAGGCCTGGTCCCTATATACAGAGTGTGCCCCAGAGGAACCGTGTCAACCTCTCCTTCACTGCCACGCACCTGCCCAGGGTTCTTCAAATACAGTGAGTACCCTCGATAGCCCATAACCGTGACCTCACTTCGTCCTACCCTGCAGGTCTGGCGTGTTGCATAAATTGGCGTCACAAACAGGATCCGAATATTCCTGCGCCATAGCGGATTTAAAAACTGTGTGCTGAAAATTGTCTTAAAGTGACATGCCCCAATTGTTTTATTGAAAATTGCTGGGCCAAAGTGAACTGTAGTAATTGCGGTGTGAAAATAGCATTGTGTGGACTGTTTTCTGCTTATTTGAGCCACCGCTTGCTGTCAGTGAATAGACAGCCATATTGCCCATTTGACCTGATCGGATTACCAGTGCGCCTCGTGGAGCTGTTTGGCGCGAAAAAGAGGACTTTGGCGCGAAAAGAATCAGGCGGAGCCATCGCCCAGCCAACCAGGAAAAAGAACCCCGCCTACCTGAGTCCCGAAGCTACGAGAGGCCGCGCCTACCTGCTGACGCGGTACGCAGGACGTCTGACACCCGTAGCTGCGCATCTCGCGAGACTTGGAGCGAGCACCACCGGAGTGAGTACCGACTTTAAAAACTTTTGCCGGCTTCTCCGCTTACCTGTCCGGAAGCTTCCCGACCCCTGCCAAGGCACCGGAGGGATCCCCGCTAGTAGTAAAAGACTTGTCTGAAAAAAAAAAAAGGTTAAAGTTACTGCCATAGCCGCTCCGGTCCGCTCCGCTACATTTAAAGGGCCATACCCACCTAGCAACGCCATGTCCGCGGTCGAGGAAATCGCACAGGCAGCCCCAGTCGTGCCTGCTGAAGTACCCGCAGCCTACTCTGGGGCCCCTGCCGCCGCAGCACCGCCAAGCCTGATGCCGCTCACCATGCCGTACTATTTCGGGGCCCCCTGGTTCCCACGTTATTCAGGGGAAGCCCACAAGTTAAAAGACTTTAGGGAACAGATACTGGCTTTGTTCCGGCTTTATCCCATCAATGCTGAGCAGCAAATGGAGATCCTCTTAGCTCAGTTAGAAGGGGCCGCCCGCAGGGAAGTAATGTCATGGCCCCGTTCTGAGAAAAATAGCCTGGAACAGATCTTTGAACGTTTGGGCACCACGTTTGAAGCCAGAACGGTGTCAGAAGTTAAAATGTGTTTCTTCAGCAGAAAGCAGCAGCCTGGAGAGTCGCTCCGTGATTTTGCTCTGTCCTTACAGGAGACGCTGAGAGCTGTAGTCCAAGTGGATCCTAAAGAAGCTGAGGACCAGGACCGGACTCTTAGGGAGCAATTCATTGCAGGCATAAGTACTGAGCATTTAAAGGGCCAGCTACGGATGTTGTCAGCTCAACACCCTCACTGTACATTCTTGGATTTTAAAGAATTGGCCATCAGCATCCTAGGCCAGAACCCTGCTCCAGGGCCAGCAACCTTCCCTGAACCCCAGGCTTGTCAGCCAAAGACTGTTAATGTGGGGTCTGCAGGAGTCGGTCAAGCCACCCAAGCTCCAGTCACAGATGTAGTGGCAGCACTAATGGAGCAAGTGAACTATCTTACTCTAAGTCTAGAGAAGGTGTGCAAGAAGATAGAGGAGTGGGAGAGACCATTGTTACTAGGAAGATGAAGGTCCTTTTCCTCCAAGGCTCCCACCTGCATATGGAGATGTGTATCCAAAAGAGCCTGATGGGCGACCGAAGTACCGGCCCAGAAGTAGAAAACAGCCTGTCTGCCATCACTGCAAGAAATATGGACATACTGAATCCATGTGCTGGCAGTTAAACGAGTAACCCCTGAGGCAGAGGACCGCCCCTCGGGAGGTAGAACAGAAGGTCCAAAGGATCCAAAATGGATGCCTAAGTATGTGGGATCTCGTCCGAAAATTAATATATGTATCAACGGGATACCCTTTGAGGCCCTGTTAGACACTGGGTCACAGGTCACCACCATTCAACGGCCTGCCTTTGACAAGTTCTGGGATCCAAGTCTCCTCACCCAGCCACCAGAGTCCTGGCTAGATATTATCGCTAGCAACGGTAAGCCAGTGAAAGTGCATGGGTATTGGGAACCTACTCTTCAGGTGGGAGAAGCCACCCTGCCACAGCAAGGCGTGATTGTGGTGCAAGCCGGAGGTAAAGGAGGACATCCTGTGATCTTAGGGACTAATGTTCTTAAAAATTGTTACTCCGAAGTGCTTGAAGCATTGAATCAAACCATATCATCCGCCTCACCTGCTTCCAGAAGAGTTATTCAGAAAACTATTAGCGTGCTGTGCGCTCAACAAAGGTTCGCCAACAAGAAAGGAGAAATTTGCACTGTCCGGATCTGGGATAACCGGCCGGTGATTTTGCCTCCAAATTCCCAGATCATCCTGTGGTGCCATGCTGTATTAGGGATCCAGGGCCAGGACTATCAAGCCCTAGTAGAACCTATTCCTATTAAGGACCATCCTTTCGTACGGACAGCCAAGAGCATGGTGACCGTGTCTCAAGGTAAAGTGCCTGTTAGTTTAATCAACTTTGGTGATCATCCCGTTACTCTCTTTAAACACTACCCCGTTGCTCAGCTTTTCCAGGTGTCTTTCCAGGATGTGATCCGTCTGCCTGCCGCGGAGGCGTTCCAGACCGCGCAGAACAGCAGCACCCCAACGGCATCCTGGTGGGAAGAACTATATGTGGGGGACGAATCCACCCCAAAGGAGCAACTAGAGGGAGTCCTGAAGCTGGTGAAGGAGCACCACCAGGCTTTCAGCAAACACTCCACAGACTCTGTCACGACTCCCCACTAACGAAGCCCCAGATGAACCGAAGGATGCCTGGGAAGAGGTGGAGATGCCAGCGTTCTATAATAAATTTACCCAGCAGGATAATATACGTGCTGAAGATTCCCCTGCTGCTGATCCTTCCTCATCAGATGGTCCTGAGTCCAGAGGCGATCAAGAAAGATGGATTAAGCTCCAGTCCGAAAGTAGAGTCCTCGGTGAACTGCTCGACTTCCTTACCAGTGGAAAAGTCCCTGAGAGGATCCGCAGGAAGAGTGCAGACCCAGAGCTAGTGAGACTGTGGAGACATCACCATCAACTATTCCTTCAAAAGGGCCTGTTGCTCAGAAGGAGTCTGGATCCAGTGTCCTATGATAGAGTGTATCAAATCCTCCTGCCACGTCGGGATGCCAGCCTGGTGCTGGATATGTATCACAATCAGTCCGGACACTTCGGTGTGCAAAAGACTGAGGCCACCATTCGCAGAAGATTCTATTGGATCGGGATGAGAGAAGATATTGAGAAATGGTGCAGAGAATGCACTGCCTGTGCTGTGGGGCGGACTGAACGCCATGACCAGAGGGCGCCTCTCCATCCCATCGTAAGTAAGGCTCCTTTAGAACTTGTGGCCATTGATCATGTAAAGTTAGAGCCGAGTCGCTCAGGGTATACATATGCCATGACTATAATTGATCATTTCACTAAGTTTGTCGTAGCAGTGCCTGTGAAAGACCTGACAGCCAAGACCACAGCGGAGGCGTTCTGGAAGCATTTCCTGCTGCCCTACGGTTGCCCAGAAAGGATCCTCACCGATCAAGGGTCTGCGTTTGAGTCACAGCTGTTCCATGAGATGTGCCTGCTACACAACTGCCAGAAGGTCCGGACCACCGCTTATCATCCGCAAGGTAACGGACTCTGTGAAAAAATGAATAAGACTCTCATTGAAATGCTGAGAGCAGTACCCCCTGAGACGAGGGGAGATTGGCCTACTCTGTTGCCGCAGCTTATGTACACTTACAACAACACCATCCATTGTTCCACCGGCTATACCCCGTTTTATCTGATGTTCGGCCGACAAGGGAGATTGCCTGCGGACCACTCCCTAGGGGTACAGGTGCCGGATGAGATCAACCCACTGCCCAAGACTGATTGGGTGGTGGAACACCAAAGGCGTCTTCTTAATGCTAAGGAGATTGTCCAGGAACGGATGGAGATTGTTCGAGAAAG
This sequence comes from Bufo gargarizans, assembly GCF_014858855.1. NCBI lineage: Eukaryota > Metazoa > Chordata > Amphibia > Anura > Bufonidae > Bufo > Bufo gargarizans. The sequence goes on along the minus strand of NC_058081.1, from coordinate 48,599,642 downwards.
GCAGCAGAAGGACTTTGACCAGACTGCCCATGCGGGACCCCTGGCTCTGGGAGACAAGGTATGGTTGAAAAACAACCACCGGACCAGCAAGTTGGACAGCAAATGGGAAAGGATTCCCTACCTTATCACTGCCATACCCAATGCTGCGGCCCACATTTACCAGATCTCCAGGGAAGGAAAAGGTCCCCAAGTTGTTCACAGGAACCGCCTCAAGCCCTGTATAGAAGGAGAACCAGCGGCGGAGGAGATGGAACCTGAGCCTACTGAGGAAGAGTTGCCGGCTCCACCTATGGACCCTATGCAGGCTGTGGAGAACTTAATCCATGATAAAGAGCCGCTCCACTGGGCCCTCACGCCTTGGTTGAATTTGTTGGGTCCTGCTCCTGTTCCTGTTAGGGGCAATGGGCTCCTCTGACATTCCTGAAGCCAGGCAGGAAGAATCCCTGCCAGTAAGGAGGTCTACCCGTTCTACCAGGGGGCATCGACCTGTGAGGTTTGTGGACTACATTATGGGCCCAGGTAGCCCCTCACGGGAAACCCCTGTTTAACCATTACAAGCCTGGGTACGGACTCATGTTGTTCTTTGAGCCTCCAAGGACTTATGTTTATTTATTTTTATATGGACTATCCTAGTTTATTGATACGCTGTGCCAGGTCAGCGCCCCTGTTCCCTCACATTATCCTGAGAGAAGAGAACGACGCCCCTTGTCATCACTCCTTTCAGTGCCTTTATTAACTGTTATATTGTTAATGTGGTGAATATTGTATATGCATGTTCTCTGCTGTCTTTCAGGTTGCCGCTTCCAGATGGGCGGACCCTCCATGTTGCGCCGAGGACGGGCAACGTTATAGCGTGGGGGTATGTAGTGTCCCACTAGGTAAAGGTGGGCGCTGCACAGGTTAATGTGTTGCATTGCATTAAATGTCATGTACTTGTTTTCCCTGTATTATCTGGGTGTCAGGCCTGTCAGGGTGTAGTTTAGCCTCCCAGACGTTAGAGGGAGCTGGAGAGCCCTAGTTACATATAGGAAGGCCCAGACAGGGAGATTTTCATCTTTTCTAAATATCCCGCCTACGGGAATATGGGCAGCAGGGAGTTCTGAGAATCCAGTCAGACCGGCGTGGTACCAAGAGCCTTGAGGAGGCCTGCAATCAGAGCCTCGAGGATTTCTTGGGGGGCTTAGAGACCCTGGAGGATTTCCCCCCTCTACGGGAGCTCCAATCTCTCTGGGCTTTGGGCTGAGGTTCAGACCTGGACCCATACCTTTTGCCCCGACCATGAAAGGGCTGTTGAGGAAGGGACTTGCCCTTCTTATCCGACAGTCCCTCCATTATATGGTCAAGCTCTGTCCCAAAAAGTTTGCCGGGTTCATATGCCATGGCGCAGAGATTATGGTTGGAAGTTGTATCAGCCTTCCAGGGTTTTAGCCAGAGCGGACGCCTGTCTACTGCTGAGAGCGCCATGGTCTTGGAAGCCAATTTTAGTTGTTGTGGAACAGCGTCACACTAAAAATCAATGGCCAGACTGGCCGTCTTACAAGAGGCGAAGATGTCATCCCTAGAGACCCCCTGGTCCAGGTCAGACTGACCTTGGGCGAACCTGGTCTTGAGAAAGTTTGCCACTTCAGAGGACGCTATTGCGACCGAGGCAGAAGCCGATGCAGAGGAATAAATACGCCTAAAGGCGCAATCAGCCTTGTGGTCCATCGGATCCTGAAGACTTGATCCGTCGTCTGATGGTACTATGGTCCTCTTGGAAAGCTTGGAAATGGACATATCCACCTTTGGTACTGGCCCCCAAGAGGACAATTGATCTTCTCTTAACGGGAAGACAGACTTAAATATTTGGGACCTTTTTCTGGTTTCTTCCACTCTGTCTTCATTAATGACAGGAAGGAATCGTCCGCTTTAAATGCCCTGGGCCCCTTAGAGGCTTTACGCTGATCAACATCCTGGTCCCCCGACCGGATGGATCTCAGCTGGGCTTTCTCAGGAGGGAAGAAGTAGGAAAACCCATCCTCCTCTTCAGAAGAAGAGGACATAGATCCCTCTCTAGCATCCTGAGCCCCCGGTACCTCCATGGTCCGATGAGGAGAGGAAGGTCTTTGGCGCTTAGATATAAGAGCCTGCTTCAACTCCTCTATAGAGGAGTTCACCTGATTAAAGGGCTTCTGTCAGCCCACTAAACCGTTTTTTTTTTTGTTAATAATAATCCCTACACTGCGAGCTCCCTATACATAAGCTAAATATTCATTTTTGTTCAATAGATTTAGTTAAAAAGCTATTTTTATAATATGTAAATTACCTTGCTACCAGCAAGTAGGGCGGCTACTTGCTGGTAGCAGCCGCATCCTCCTCTCATAATGACGCCCCCTCCGCTGTGTGAGTGACAGGGCCAGGGAACGGGATCGTTCTCTGCTGGCCCTGTTTGAATTCAAAATATCGCGCCTGCGCCGTACCTGTCTTTAATCGGCGCAGGCGCACTGAGAGGCTCTCTCGGCCGCTCCATCCTCAATGCGCCTGCGCCGGGGGTAGTTGTGACGTCATCGGCGCAGGCGCATTGAGGATGGAGCGGCCGACAGAGCGGCCGCCTCTCAGTGCGCCTGCGCCGATTAAAGACAGGTACGGCGCAGGCGCGATATTTTGAATTCAAACAGGTCCAGCAGAGAACGATCCCGTTCCCTGGCCCTGTCACTCACACAGCGGAGGGGGCGTCATTATGAGAGGAGGATGCGGCTGCTACCAGGGTAATTTACATATTATAAAAATTGCTTTTTAACAAAATCTACTGAACAAAAATGAATATTTAGCTTATGTATAGGGAGCTCGCAGTGTAGGGATTATTATTAACCAAAAAAAACAAAAAACGGTTTAGTGGGCTGACAGAAGCCCTTTAATGTTGGACTCCATGTAGTTCTTGACCCAGTCAACTACATCATGAACCGTAGGTTCTTTCTGGGGAAGAAGCTTAGCTCTACACGGCGGACATCGAGAAAATAAATAATTGTCCTCCACGACAATTTGACAGTCGTGGCATTGAAGATGGCGTCTCTTGCCAGGATTCTTCCTGCCAGTGTCCCGATCACCATCCCCTGTAGACGACATGGCTGCAAGAAACAAACAGAATTAACTGTTGAGTCTGGAAGGAGGAAAGGAAATCCAAGCAAATAGGCTTTTACCCAGAACAAAACAAGAAACTGCTTCAAGCAAAAGCCGCAAGGGTAGTTAGCATAGAAACAGCACTAGCTGATCAAAGCAAAACCGCTTGGAAGAAGGGAAAATTCGCTTCAGCCAAAATCCAAGATAAGCAGAGTAAGGAAAACCATACACCTGTGCTCCAGGAGGCCGAATGACCACTGGTGCAGGATTAAAATAGCAACATTGGCGCCGAAAAATAGGATAAAAGGGGCGGAGCTAGCGCTAAATATAATAATCAATAAAATTACTTCAGAAGAGAGAAAATAGAGGTAAAAAACCAAAGGGAGCCCACAGCAGCCCACTTTGCCACAAATGGCGGAAAAAACTACATTATAAAGGCAGGGAACACTTCCTCCTAAAGACAAAAGGAAGTGATGTCACACGCCGGAGACGTCACTCCCAAAATGGCAGTGCCCGCAGGAAACACATGGGGCCGCCGACTCCTAGCTCCCAGTGCTCCATAGGAGCGTCTAGATAGAGAGGACCAGCACGTGAGTACAAGCGGGAGCCTCTCTCCCCACTACGGGCTCGAAACCTGAGCACAGAGGGGACCGATAGGTCACAAGAATCCTCTCCGCCCCGAGTTGCTTATTTAGCACAGGAGCGGAACAGATTACCCTGCGACCAACCGCAGGAAGAAGAAACAGCCACCAGAGATGGCAAAAAAAAAAATAAACATGCAAAGTTAACCCCAAAGGGTAAGTGTCGAGTTCTATTAGAACAGGGATCCCCCCCAGAGGGGGATCTCCACCAGTGCAAACCTGTCTGGAGGACAGAAGAAAAACACAAGGGGACTGGGGGTGATACCCCTCTTTATTGGAGGTGGGAGGGTCTAGTCAATTATTTAATTATTTAAGTGTCAATAAAATTTCCACCTGTCCTACCAGTCCACGGGGGGCCCATCTGTGCCACTGGTTAGGACGTAAGGGAACTATGGGATGTCGCTGTGAGGGGGCGGAGCTTCTGTGTGGTGCCTGGAGTAGAGGTTGGTGGTGTCCTGGGATAACCTACATAACATCCTAGAAAAGCTGGGAGTTGTAGTTCTGTCATATTATATCCCTCCCCATGTAATTTCAATGTATGCCCTAGTACAGTCTGGTAATGTTGAGAGTTGTAGTTCTGTCATATTATACGCCTCTCCCTGTAATTTCAGTTTATGCTCTAGTACAGTCTTGTAATGCTGGGAGTTGTAGTTCTCTCCTCTTATACCCCGCTCTCTGTAATGTATACTGATGCCCCACAAAAAGTCTGGCCATACTGGGGGTTATAGTTATTTCCTTTTAAAGTTCTCACCTAGTACCACCTGATGATGCCCTATAATAATCTGGACATGCTGGGAGTTGTAGTTCTCGGCTGGGTTCAGATCACCGTTTAGTTTTCTGTTTGGCGTGCAGGACTTTTTTCCATCTAAAATAATGGATCTCAGGTGGAAATGGCTGAAACGGATGCCAAATATGCAGAACTGATGCTTGAAATACAGGATCTATTTTTTTCTTTATTTTTCTGTTCTTCTGATGGATCAGACGTACAGAAAACTAAACAGTGATGTTAACCCGGCCTAATACTCTCTCTGTGTAATATTCACTTGTATCCAATAATAACAGCCGGGACATGCTGAGAGTTGTAGTTCTCTGCATTTTACCTCACCCTGTGTTGCCCCCTAATTTCCAATAATAACAATCTGGTGATGATGAGACTTGTAGTTCCCTTGTCACTATTATAATGTTCTGCACCAGCTGAAGTGTGTATTAGGCTTTGTTCACATCTGTGATGGTGACGTTCACTGTTCTGCCGTCATAGGATCAGAACAACGAAAATCACCACAATTCCGGATCTGGCACTTCATGGATGTCAACACCTGACGGATCCCGCTAACTATGATGAGATCTGATGGGTTTCCACCTGCCAGGATATAAAATTGTGGCCAGCATTTATGACCTGATCTGTGAATGTGGCCCAAACACAGAAGTGATCAAAGCCTTATATGTTCTCTAGCATCAGGTTATGATGTTCTGCAGCAGCTGAGGTGTGTGTTAGGAGGTTCTGCAGCAGCTGAGGTGTGTATTATGAAGTTCTGCAACAGCTGAGGTGTGTATTAGGAGGTTCTGCAGCAGCTGAGGTGTGTATTAGGAGGTTCTGCAGCAGCTGAGGTGTGTATTAGGCAGTTCTGCAGCAGCTGAGGTGTGTATTAGGAGGTTCTGCAGCAGCTGAGGTGTGTATTGGGAGGTTCTGCAGCAGCTGAGGTGTGTATTAGGAGGTTCTGCAGCAGCTGAGGTGTGTATTGGGAGGTTCTGCAGCAGCTGAGGTGTGTATTATGAAGTTCTGCAACAGCTGAGGTGTGTATTAGGAGGTTCTGCAGCAGCTGATGTGTGTATTAGGAGGTTCTGCAGCAGCTGAGGTGTGTATTAGGAGGTTCTGCAGCAGCTGAGGTGTGTATTAGGAGGTTCTGCAGCAGCTGAGGTGTGTATTGGGAGGTTCTGCAGCAGCTGAGGTGTGTATTATGAAGTTCTGCAACAGCTGAGGTGTGTATTAGGAGGTTCTGCAGCAGCTGAGGTGTGTATTAGGAGGTTCTGCAGCAGCTGAGGTGTGTATTAGGAGGTTCTGCAGCAGCTGAGGTGTGTATTTGGAGGTTCTGCAGCAGCTGAGGTGTGTATTAGGAGCTTCTGCAGCAGTCAGAGAAACATCAGTCATGACTTGATTAAATCCTTTAGTTTTTTGTATTTGCACTTTGTAAAGTCTCCCTATCCTGTTCCTCCGCCAGCACGCGTCACACTGTGACCTGACTGACCAGTCCGGACCTGACCTGATTCAGCAGTGTTACCAGTCCAGACTCCAGTCCAGCTCGGTGAAGACCTGCCCCAGGCCCTGACTGCATTCTGCCAGCAGCACAAACAGTAAGTCAGCATTGGAGAGGAGGTGAAGCAGCAACAGGCACAGTCCATGGGGGAAGGATGACACACCATATAAGAAGTAGCAGCAGCGGGCACAATTCATCGTGTCTGGCTAGGTAATCACTTGCGATCAGATTTTGGTATTCTGTTCCAGCATTCCAGCAGAATATCAGAATCGCCAGATCCAGCATATGCCAAACACTGCTGGCACCTGCCGGATCCCATTCACAAGCATGAGGTCATTCGAGATCCCACATGCAGCAGTGTTTTGCCCTTTGTTTTTGCCAGCATCTGCAACTGAGGCTTCTGCTGGAGCCTCTGCAGTAGATGTGCGCGTACCCTAAGGCTACTTTCACACTAGCGTTGTTTTAATCCGGCGTTCAATTCCGACACTGGAACTGCCCGCCGGATCCGGAAAAACGTGTGAAAACGGATTACATTTGAATCCTGATCAGGCTTTCGATCACAATGGAAAAATGCATTGGAAAAAACGGATCCGCCATTTATGGACTTAAACTTTTTTTTCACATTTTTCGGGTTTAACATGCAAAAGCCGGATCCGTTTTGACTGAACACACGGGGCCGGATCCGGCGTTAATGCAAGTCAATGGGAAAAAAGCCTGATCAGGCGTTCAGTCAAAGTGTTCAGGCTTTTTGGCCGGAGGTAAAAATACTGCATACTACGTTTTTCTGAAAAGCCTGATCAGTCAAAAAGACTGAACTGAAGACATCCTGATGCATCCTGAAGGACTGACTCTCCATTCAGAATGCATTAGGATAAAACTGATCAGTTCTTTTCCGGATTTGAGCCCCTAGGACGGAACTCAGCGCCGGAAAAGAAAAACGCTAGTGTGAAAGTACCCTAAGGGGTGCTGTGGGTCACTCACAAGGGGGCCCAATTCAGATTCTTGCCATGGGGCCCAGTGTTTTCTATGTATGCCCCTGTCTCCAGCCTGACGGCTCGGGGGGGTAACTGTCACAGCTTCTAACATAAGATATGGCTGGTCCCAGCTGATGATTTAAGCAGGGCACATTCGACCAGCTCAGTGAGATGGCCCAAAAAAAATAAGGAAAAGAACAAACAGCAGGTGGCGCTATACAGATACATTTTATTGAATAACTCACTGGCTATACAACATTTTTATTTACATGCAATACAAAAGTATTCAGATTCAGGTGCTGATTTGAAAAATGTAGAACAGAGATCAGCAACCTCCGGAATACCAGCTGTTCAGAAATTACAACTCCTAGAATCCTCCTTTCATTTCTTTGGGAGTTACAAGAACAGCTGAGCAAGTGTGCATGCTGGGAGTTGTAGTTGCACAGCAGCTGGAGTGCTGAAGGTTTCAGATTTCTGATGTAGAATATGTTTCGCGACACAACCCCATGTGCAGGCTGTGAGGCCGTAACAATTACACTATCACTTTTAACCAATCTGTCATTGAGGATTTTGATGAAAATCAATGAAACTGCACAAACCAGTTCCACTGGGTGAAATGCCGCATGCAGTAGTAGGATTCCCAGCGTCCATGGAATTCCACAATGTGCACAGCGTTGTCCTGGACTCAGTACGCCGTCCTCCAGGCCACTCCCTTAGACTTACATTAACCAGAAGAACAGGAAATAGTCAAGTGTCAATTCAAAGTCAGCTCTGGCTAGACTGAGCAGCTGGCAGCAGGAACCATGGGCATAGCTGTGGTGTTGCTGGTGGCCTTCGTTGCCATTTTGATCGCATTATCTTTCTTGCTGGTGATGGGCATCATTTATTTTGAATTTTCCAATTCAAACCTCCCACCTGGAGTTGCAGATCCTGCGAAGCTTAGGATTATTCACTGCATCACAATTGGCATTGCCGTCGTGGTAAGTGCCCTCCTTATATGAAGCATAGAACACGTAAAGCTGCGGCGGAACTACAAGGCCCAGCTTGCCTTGAAGAACGTCAAGACTAGAATTGTGTTGTGGATTACTATCGAGTGCTATGTGTGAAACTTGAGCTGTTGTGAAATCTCTTTTGTCACACAGCATCTCTTCTAGTGTATATAATGTTTTTTGAACTTTCCATTCTTAAGGAGTTTAGGGTATTATTTTTACACTTAATATTCATAGAAAACATTTTGGTTTCAGAATTTTTGCCGGTTTCTTTTCATTTAGGCAGTACTATGTTATTGCAAATTGAATATAGCAGTCACCGCAGGGAAGTAAAGCTCCTGTATAGATTGGTAACCGACTGTCAGTGGTGGCTGCACACGGCGCAGATTTGTGCACAGAAAATCTGCAAGAAATCCGCGTGTGAAATCTGTGGTTTTGCCCCAGATTTTACCCTTAGATTGAAAGGGGTGAAATCCGCACTAAACAAAATATTGCAACAACAATTTACGTGCTGCAGATTTCAAAATCCACACAGCAAGTCAATTTGTGTACCCAGGGGCTGATTGGGAACTTAAAGTGGCCCTGGAAAAGAACCAAAAAGTGGCCCCATGTTGTAGGTGGATCCAAATTGACAAAAGTTGGGCCAAAACAAGCAGAAGTAGTCGGGTCCTGTAATACCAAACTGCAGCACCGGATACCTCCCCAGCAGAACCAAATACCACAGGGCAGCACAAAACACTGCCGCCCTCACCACAGTATTCAACTGTATCACCATCATGAGGACGGTAATACAGTTGAGTTGAGTTGAGTTCAGGAGGGCATCAAGGGGGCTTGAGTGGCCCTCTGGGCATCGGCCCACTGGAAAATTGGAAAACTGTGAATACCTAAGGAAAAAATAGGAGATTTTCCTAATCTCATTCCCTTTGCTGGTACCTTATTTCGTATCCACACAAAATCTGCATGGAAAAAAAAGCATGTAATCTGCACCGTGTGCAGGTGGCCTAATGGGTATAGATAAAGATGCCGACATAAGAGCGCTACACTGATTAGGGTAATGTGTGATGCTTTAAGGGGGACTCTGTCTGATCGCAGTGAATGGTCTCAGTGAGAAAGTCAAGTGAGACTGTTTGCTGTGCTAAAAGTCCAAACATAGAGGAAGTTAAATATACGGCGTGACTTCATTAAATGACATCCACTTTATCCAGAAAACCATCCAATTATTTTTAATTAAAAAATGACATATAAAATTCACATATAGGTTAATATGTGAACCTTTTTTTGATTGAATTGTCCCTTTAAGCTTTGCCTCAAGTTGTAATATATTGACTCTTATTTGCACCAGGGATGCCCAACCTGCGGCCCACCAGCTGTTGCAAAACTACAGCTCCCAGCATGCTTGGACAGCCTACAGATATTAGGGAATGCTGGGAGTTGTAGTTTTGCAACAGCTGGAGGGATGCAGGTAGAGCATCTCTGATTTACACCATTACACCTTTTACACTACTACAGAGTGCATCATAAGGAGGGTGACCTGTGCACTCACCACCTTCTGTATATTGCATTGCTGGTTATCTGTTTGAGCTGATTAGAGGTGGGTTTACACTGGCCGAGGAGCAGCCTATTGTCTGGAAGGAAGTGTTCCTTCCTGACAGTTGGCTGCTCGTTCATTGAAGGAGATCGCTGTATTTTCAAGCAGTGATCATCTGCACAGTATGAGGACGAGGGATGGCTAATCCGATCTCTCGTCCTTGTACATCTGCATTATTTCTGGGCAGCAGATCGCTGTTTAGACACCACATCTGCTGCCCAGAAACGATAATTTATGTGCCTGCACGAACGACAGGATCACCCAATTAACGAGCATTTTGCATGTTTATCGGGGTGATCGGTGGCACCTTTAGATGGGCAGATTGTCGGGAACGAGCATTCACGATAATCTGCCCAAATATCGGGCCGTTTAAATCCACCTTCAACCAAACGTTTCCTGTAGTTGCAGATCAGACGTGCACAACGGTCAGGAGTAATTCTTGACCATTCCTCTTTACAGAACTGTTTCAGTTCAGCAATATTCTTGGGATGTCTGGTGTGAATCGCTTTCTTGAGGTCATGCCACAGCATCTCAATCGGGTTGAGGTCAGGACTCTGACTGGGCCACTCCAGAAGGTGTATTTTCTTCTGTTTAAGCCATTCTGTTGTTGATTTACTTCTATGCTTTGGGTCGTTGTCCTGTTGCAACACCCATCTTCTGTTGAGCTTTAGCTGGTGGACAGATGGCCTTAAGTTCTCCTGCAAAATGTCTTGATAAACTTGGGAATTCATTTTTCCTTCGATGATAGCAATCCGTCCAAGCCCTAACACAGCAAAGCAGCCCCAAACCATGATGCCCCCACCACCATACTTCACAGTTGAGATGAGGTTTTGATGTTGGTGTGTTATTTTATGACCAATTTGTGCAGAAATCCATATCATTCCAAAGGGTTCACATACCTTTTCTTGCAACTGTATCTATAAATTTGTGTATGTTCTGTACTTGCATCGTTTTTGTGGTTCTGCATTACAAGGTTATCAGGCAATGGGTTGTGATGCCGTGCTGTAGACAAATTGTGCTGGTTGACTAGACAGTTGTTATGGCTGTTAGTTATAAATGTCCTTTTACACAGATTGATAATCGGGCCAATTTCCCAGAATTAACATTTGTAGAAACACTCATTTCTCATAAATGCCATGAGAAAAGGTGCCAGAGATCACCCGATGAACAAGCAAACAATAGTTCATTGGCACCAAAATCATAGTTTCTGGGCTCGTCCTGTGCCAACAGGTATCTGCTGCCCAAAAACTGTGAATTTGTATAGGGATGAGCGATTGCTGCAGTGACCACTTGTCCCCATACAAAAGAGATGATTGGTCCATGTGAAAGGTCCATAAGGAACGAGTTACACGTGGGAAGGAGACTCAGGAGGAGCCTAATCTGTAAGGGGGAAGATAATTTGTGGTGTCTAATAGCGTTATCATTGGCCTCTGTGAGGACTGGGTGGGGGAGCCTATTTCACCTATTAGGAGCATAGACTGCTGGAGACTAAATTGGACTAATTCCTGCAAAGGTGAATTGAGGCAGAGAGGAATGGTAGTGGTCAGAGAAACGCTGTGCAGAGAGATCGCCATAGAGGCAAACCTGTAAGGTTGTATGTTCCTATGAGAAAAGATAACGATATTAACTTTTTGTGCTGCTGCTGATTGCATCAACCAATGCTAAATACCACATGGAGTGGAAGGAGGTAGTGATGAGCGGCAGGGGCAAAATTCTAATTTGTGATATTTCACAAACATTTTGTAGAATATTAATCATATATTCGTGAATTTGAGAATTTGCGATTATTTTCCTGATTGCGAAAATCAGCAATGTAATATTTGTGTAATGCGCACGCAATACAGGCGTGGGTCACTTTTGCTACATTTTCCTTTTTTTTCATATATCATGATCTAACCTACACTGACTATCTCCCACTAACTATCTGTATTATATATATAAACTAACTAACTATCTATCTAATGTAATTAAAGTAAAGCACAGAGCACAGTAATGTCACTGCTCTCTCTCTCTCTCTCAGAACTGCAGAAAACTGCAGAAAATGGCTGCTGGGGAGGTTCTTACACAGTAAGGCCTCTTTCACACGGGTGTCATATTTTTGGCCCGGATAAGAGGCGTGTGCATTGCGGGAAAATGCGCGATTTTTCTGCGCGAGTGCAAAACATTGTCATGCGTTTTGCACTCGCGTGAGAAAAATCGCGCATGTTTGGTACCCAAACCCGAACTTCTTCACAGAAGTTCGGGTTTGGGATTGATGTTCTGAAGATTGTATTATTTTCCCTTATAACATGGTTATAAGGGAAAATAATAGCATTCTGAATACAGAATGCTTAGTATGATAGTGCTGGAAGGGTTAAAAAAAAGAAAAAAGTTAACTCACCTTCTCCTCTTGATCGCGTAGATCCCGGTCTGTTCTTTAGCTGTGGACTGAATGACCTGAGGTGACGTCAGATCACATGCTCCAATCACATGGTCCATCACCATGGTGATGGAGCATGTGATCTGACATCACCACAGGTCCTTTAGCCCACAGCTAAAGAAGAGACCGACCGGGAACTACGCGATCAAGAGGAGAAGGTGAGTTAACTTTTTATTTATTTTTTAACCCTTCCAGCACTATCATACTAAGCATTCTGTATTCAGAATGCTATTATTTTCCCTTATAACCATGTTATAAGGGAAAATAATACAGTGAATAGACTGTCACCTAGAACCCATGCGTGAAAATCGCACCGCATCCGCACTTGCTTGCGGATGCATGCGATTTTCACGCAACCCCATTCATTTCTATGGGGCCTGCGTTACGTGAAAAACGCACAAAGAGGAGCATGCTGCGATTTTCACGCAACGCACAAGTGATGCGTGAAAATCACCGCTCGTGTGCACAGCCCCATAGAAATGAATGGGTCAGGATTCAGTGCGGGTGCAGTGCGTTCACCGCACGCATTGCACCCGCACGGAAAACTCGCCCGTGTAAAAGGGGCCTAAAGGGTAGGCAACTTTCCTATTGGTTGCTAGGGATGTTGCTAAGCTCAGACAAATACATTGCAGCCTTCTCATTGGCCCACAAACAAGAAGCAGGGAGGGATCGTGGCTGCAGATGAAAAAAATCTCGAATATTCGAAAATACGAATATATATCACTATATTCTAAATATTCACAAATTCTCGAAGTGCCCACTATTCGCGATTAATATTTGCGATTTGAATATTTGCGCCCAACACTAGTAGGAGGTCCTGTTGTTCCTATGAGAAGTGGTGGAGAGCACTTTCTACAGACCCAGAGTCACTGAGACACATAAAGAGGAGGACTGTCTGTGTGTGAGGACTGAGCAGTGAGTGGATATACTGTAGGTTGTCAATATGTGAAGTGTTCCTTTAAGCTTTGCCCCACGTCGTAACATATTGACTCCTATTTGAAATTATTTACACAGTTCTCAGTTTCCTTATTATAGAGTGAGCTATAGAAAAACTGATTCAGAGTCCCTCATAAGGATGGTGATTTGTGTGCTCACCACCTTATCAACACATGGATTGCAGATGTATCTTGTTGTCTGTTTGATCTGACAGGGTCCCCCAAGCTCTCTTCCAAACTGGAGGAGTGATTGCTCCTGGCTTGCTGGGGCTGAAGTGCACCAGGGTTGCATTGGCATCCAGGACGCTTCCTATGCAGGATGCTTCTTGTCAGAGAGCGCTCTGCTTTATCCAATAGCTCCCCGAGTGTCATACCAAAAAATGTAAATCCCCCCCCCCCCCCCCCCCCCCGTTATGGCACATTCCATTCTATTATATACATTTTATACATTAGGGACCAATGTTTGACAGTGTTCTTTTCAAAGGAACCAGCACCATGAAAGTGCATCAGGGGCAGAACTATATTAATTACAACCTGGACCCTGTAGCAGCATCTAAGGCTGCTACTGCGGTAGTTCCGCCCCTGAGGAGCAGGAGGATGCTATCACAGAGGCAACCACTTGACTAAGAGAGTACAGCTAAAGAGGAGTCTTCACATACATTTAAATTATAGACAGCTAAGGCCCCTTTCACACGGGCGAGTTTTCCGTGCGGGTGCGATGCGTGCGGTGAACGCATTGCACCCGCACTGAATCCTGACCCATTCATTTCTATGGGGCTGTGCACACGAGCGGTGATTTTCACGCATCACTTGTGCGTTGCGTGAAAATCGCAGCATGCTCCTCTTTGTGCGTTTTTCACGTAACGCAGGCCCTATAGAAATGAATGGGGTTGCGTGAAAATCGCATGCATCCGCAAGCAAGTGCGGATGCGGTGTGATTTTCACGCATGGGTTCTAGGTGACAGTCTATTCACTGTATTATTTTCCCTTATAACATGGTTATAAGGGAAAATAATAGCATTCTGAATACAGAATGCTTTGTATAATAGTGCTGGAGGGGTTAAAAATAATAAAAAAGTTAACTCACCTTCTCCTCTTGTTAGCGCAGATGCCGGTCTGTTCTTTATCTGTGGGCTAAAGGACCTTTGATGACGTCAGATCACATGCTCCATCACCATGGTGATGGACCATGTGATTGGAGCATGTGATCTGACGTCACCTCAGGTCATTCAGTCCACAGCTAAAGAACAGAGTGGAATCTGCGCGAACAAGAGGAGAAGGTGAGTTAACTTTTTTATTATTTTTAACCCCTCCAGCACTATTATACAAAGCATTCTGTAGTCAGAATGCTATTATTTTCCCTTATAACCATGTTATAAGGGAAAATAATACAATCTTCAGAACATCAATCCCAAGCCCGAACTTCTGTGAAGAAGTTCGGGTCTGGGTACCAAACATGCGCGATTTTTCTCACGCAAGTGCAAAACGCATGACAATGTTTTGCACTCGCGCGGAAAAATCGCGCATTTTCCCGCAACGCACCCGCCTCTTATCCGGGCAAAAAACATGACGCCCGTGTGAAAGAGGCCTAAGTGCATAGAGAGTGAGGCAGAGACAGAGGGATGCTTGAGATGGTGTGATGCCAGAGAATGGCACAATGGAGGTGCTAGGCTGAAAGCTATGCCATACAGATCCTCAGGCGGGTGGAGGCAGCCTAGGAAAGGCCTTCGGCATACTCCTGCATCAGGATGGAGTTGCTAATATATAGACTGTAAATAGTCAATGGACTATGTATATATGTCACTGTGTATATGGTAAACAAGGACTAAGCCTGAGTGAAAGTGTGGACAAATGGCACTATTGTGAATAAGTGACGTGAAATCTGTGGCGCACCTTGTGCCATTGTGTAAGAAACATCAGAGAACAAACCCCCTGCAACCATTGCTGGACGAACACAAGATGGTGGTGGCAGTGGTATGCTCTGGGGGATGTTTTCTTGGCATTCTCTGGGCCTACTCATACATGTGGAAGGTGCTCTTAACCCATTTGGATATGAATCCACCCTTGCAGATCATGTATATCCATACATGCTGATTGTCTTCCCTGGGGCGGATGGTATCTTCCATTTAGGCCTCATGCACACAACAGTATTTTTTCACGGTCCGCAAAACGGGGTTCCGTTGGTCCGTAATCCGTGACCGTTTTTTCGTCCCTGGGTCTTCCTTGATTTTTGGAGGATCCACGGACATGAAAAAAAAATGTCGTTTTGGTGTCCGCCTGGCCGTGCGGAGCCAAACGGATCCATCCTGAATTACAATGCAAGTCAATGGGGACCGATCCGTTTGACGTTGACACAATATGATGCAATTGCAAACGGATCCGTCCCACATTGAACGCTTTAAGTTAAAATATACCATCGGATTTGAGTTACAGCGTGAAAACTCATATCCGACAGTATACACTACGTGCAGAATTATTAGGCAAATGAGTATTTTGACCACATCATCCTCTTTATGCATGTTGTCTTACTCCAAGCTGTATAGGCTCGAAAGCCTACTACCAATTAAGCATATTAGGTGATGTGCATCTCTGTAATGAGAAGGGGTGTGGTCTAATGACATCAACACCCTATATCAGGTGTGCATAATTATTAGGCAACTTTTATTTCCTTTGGCAAAATGGGTCAAAAGAAGGACTTGACAGGCTCAGAAAAGTCAAAAATAGTGAGATATCTTGCAGAGGGATGCAGCACTCTTAAAATTGCAAAGCTTCTCAAGCGTGATCATCGAACAATCAAGCGTTTCATTCAAAATAGTCAACAGGGTCGCAAGAAGCGTGTAGAAAAACCAAGGCGCAAAATAACTGCCCATGAACTGAGAAAAGTCAAGCGTGCAGCTGCCAAGATGCCACTTGCCACCAGTTTGGCCATATTTCAGAGCTGCAACATCACTGGAGTGCCCAAAAGCACAAGGTGTGCAATACTCAGAGACATGGCCAAGGTAAGAAAGGCTGAAAGACGACCACCACTGAACAAGACACACAAGCTGAAACGTCAAGACTGGGCCAAGAAATATCTCAAGACTGATTTTTCTAAGGTTTTATGGACTGATGAAATGAGAGTGAGTCTTGATGGGCCAGATGGCTGGATTGGTAAAGGGCAGAGAGCTCCAGTCCGACTCAGACGCCAGCAAGGTGGAGGTGGAGTACTGGTTTGGGCTGGTATCATCAAAGATGAGCTTGTGGGGCCTTTTTGGGTTGAGGATGGAGTCAAGCTCAACTCCCAGTCCTACTGCCAGTTTCTGGAAGACACCTTCTTCAAGCAGTGGTACAGGAAGAAGTCTGCAAGGTAAGAAAAACATGATTTTCATGCAGGACAATGCTCCATCACACGCGTCCAAGTACTCCACAACGTGGCTGGCAAGAAAGGGTATAAAAGAAGAAAATCTAATGACATGGCCTCCTTGTTCACCTGATCTGAACCCCATTGAGAACCTGTGGTCCATCATCAAATGTGAGATTTACAAGGAGGGAAAACAGTACACCTCTCTGAACAGTGTCTGGGAGGCTGTGGTTGCTGCTGCACGCAATGTTGATGGTGAACAGATCAAAACACTGACAGAATCCATGGATGGCAGGCTTTTGAGTGTCATTGCAAAGAAAGGTGGCTATATTGGTCACTGATTTGTTTTTGTTTTGTTTTTGAATGTCAGAAATGTATATTTGTGAATGTTGAGATGTTATATTGGTTTCACTGGTAAAAATAAATAATTGAAATGGGTATATATTAGTTTTTTGTTAAGTTGCCTAATAATTATGTACAGTAATAGTCACCTGCACACACAGATATCCCCCTAAAATAGCTAAAACTAAAAACAAACTAAAAACTACTTCCAAAAATATTCAGCTTTGATATTAATGAGTTTTTTGGGTTCATTGAGAACATGGTTGTTGTTCAATAATAAAATTAATCCTCAAAAATACAACTTGCCTAATAATTCTGCACTCCCTGTATACTAACACAGAGGCGTTCCCATGGTGATAGGGACGCTTCTAGTTAGAATATACTACAAACTGTGTACATAACTGCCCCCTGCTGCCTGGCAGCACCCGATCTCTTACAGGGGGCTATGATACGCACAATTAACCCCTCAGGTGTCACACCTGAAGGGGTTAATTGTGCGTATCATATCCCCCTGTAAGAGTTCAGGGGCTGCCAGGCAGCAGGGGGCAAACCCCCCTCCCTCCCCAGTTTCAATATCATTGGTGGCCAGTGCGGCCCCCCCTCCCTCCCTCTATTGTACTTAACTCATTGGCGGCACAGTGTGCGGCCCCCCCTCCCTCCCTCTATTGTATTTAACTCATTGGTGGCACAGTGTGTGCGCCCCCCCCCCCCTGCTGAGAGCGCAGCCAATCGCAGCGTTCGTCTCTCGGCCAGGGAGAATAGCACTCACGGCCACAGCAAAATCTTTAGCAACGCCCCATACAAAAGTCTGTCTCAATTACATATGAGGCGGCAGAAGAAACGGGGCTATTATTAATTAATTCGGGGGTCGATTTAAAAAAAAAAAAAAAAGGGGGGAACATCAGTGGATGCCGCACTATTAGGTAGGAGTGTTATTTCATTAAATTTAAATTGATGAAAGGTCCTCTTTAACACATTTTTTTGTGGCAATTTTTAACCCCTTAGTGACCACCCATACGTGTTTTTACGGCAGTCACTAAGGGCCTTGGGCTGGAGCGCCGCCTTTTTACGGCTGCACTTCAGTCCAAGTTCGTACTTAAATACAAGGCAGGAGCTCCGTGCCCGCAGATACCGGAGGTAGCTGAGGGCCTCGGGGCAGTGATCAGAGACAGTGACAAGCGGTGTATCACGTCAATCACCGAAAATGCCGGCAGCTCAGTAAACTTTCTCCCTCCTCTCATGTAAGAAATGAGGGAGAAAATCTCTGGTGCAGGGATCGGGTCATCAAGAAAGATGGAGGTGGCGGCCCGGCACATGTGCACACTATAAGCCGGCCGCCGGCCCTGCAGTATGTCTCTCAACTCAGGAGAGGAGAGATAATAAGTAATTATGCTCATTGTGCCCCCCTAATTTCAGGATGGCCGGCGGCAGCGCTGCTGATCCCCCTTCCGCCGCCCCCCGATCTGTTTCAGGAAGGCCAAGTGGTTAGCAGTGTGTCAGCATACAGCTGACACTCTGCTTGAAACAGCCGACATCGATGCTGGCACTGATGTCAGCCGTTTAACACCTTCCATGCCCAGTCCATAGGGACCGCTGTATGGAAAGGGTTAACAGGGAGGGAGCACCCTCCCAATCCTATCGGGCCGCTGCGCTGCTGTGGCAGCGTCCACGCCTTCACAGGCTTCCGGCTTGCCATGGTGTAGCTAAGCCTGATCAGGCTAAGTGTAAAGTCACAATACCCTGCAGTACACTGTATAGTGCACTGCAGTGTATTATAGAGGCATCAGACCCACTGGATCTTCAAGAACCAAGTGGGTCTGGGTAAAAAAAAATAGGAAAAAAAGGTAAAATATATATATTTTTAAATAATCTAATTTCTTCTTATAGCCGCACATTTAAAATTGATTAAAAATTGAAAAAATAAAATATACTACACATTTTTGATATCACCACATCCGTAACGACCTGATCTATGAAAGGGTCATGTTACTTTCCCTGAATGGTGAACGCCATAAAAAAAAAAATGAAAAACTATGATGGAATTGAAATTTTGCCCACCTCACTTCCCAAAAAAATATATTTAAAGTAATCAAAAAAAGTACCCCAAAATGGTACCAATCAAACCTTCACCTCATCCCGCAAAAAATTAGCCCCTACATGAGACAATTGCAAAATAAATATAAAAAAATATGGCTTTCAGAAAATGGAGACCCAAAAACATTTTTTTTTCTGAAATGCTTTAATTTTGTTAAAGTGAAATTAATTGCCGTGTCCGTAACAACAAGCTCTATAAAAATATCACATGACCTAACCCCTCAGGTGAACACCATACATTTTTGTAATAAAAACTGCCAAAAAAACATTTTTTGTCACCTTACATCATAAAAAGTGTAATACCAAGCGATCAAAATGTCATATGTACCCCAAAATAGTACCAATCAAACCATCACCTCATCACGCAAAAAATAACACCCTACCTAAGACAATCGCCCAAAGAATAAAAAAAAAATGGCTTTCAGAAAATGGAGACAACTCAACGCCATTAGGTACTTTCACACTCGCGTTTGGTGCGGATCCATCATGGATCTGCACAGACGGATCCGTTCAGATATTACAGCCGACTGCATCCATTCAGAATGGATCCGCTTGTATTATCTTTAACATAGTCAAGACGGATCCGTCTTGAACACTATTGAAAGTCAATGGAGGACGGATCAGTTTTCTATTGTGTCAGATTGTGTCATAGAAAACTGATCTGTCCCCATTGACGTACATTGTGTGCCAGGACGGATCCGTTTGGCTCAGTTTCGTGCTTGCAGCGTTTTGGTGTCCGCCTCCAAAGCGGAATGGAGACGAAACGGAGGCAAACCGATGCATTCTGAGTGGATCCTTTCAGAATGCATTAGGACAAAACGGATCCATTAAGGACCACTTGTGAGATCCCTGAACGGATCTCACAAGCGGAAATCCAAAACGCAAGTGTGAAAGTAGCCTTACAAGTGTGCAATGGGGCCTAAAACATTTTCAAGCAAATTTTGTGTTCTGAAAGCCACTGGGTGGGTCAAGACATAAGATTAGGGCCACAATGGGGGTATTTCCAGGAGAAATGAGGGTGATATATTTTGGGGTGCACTTCTTCATTTTCATGCGCTCTGTAGAAAAAAATCTGTCTTTAAATTGACACTTTTGTGTAAAAAATATAAAAAACATATTTTTGCCTGCTTAGCATTAATTTCTGCAAAAAACTAGGGGGTCTAAAAGATCACTAAACCCTTAGATGAATACCTTAGGGGGTTTAGTTTTCAAAATGGGGTAATTTATGGGGGTTTTCTATTGTTTTGGCAGCTCAACGCCATTACAAGTGTGCAATGGGGCCTGAACCATTTTCAAGCAAATTTTGTGTTCTGAAAGCCACTGGGTGCTCTTTTATGTTTGGGCCCTGCCGTTTGTCAAGACATAAGATTAGGGCCACAATGGGGGTATTTCTGAAGACAGGAGAAATGGGGTGATACATTTTGGGCTGTACATGTGTTTTGTAGAAAAAAAACTGTCTTTAAATTGACACTTTTGTGTAAAAAAATGAAAATTTAATTTCTTTTCACCTTCTTAGCATTCATTTCTTTAAAAGTCTAGGGGGTCAAAAATACTCACTACACCCATAGATGAATACATTAAGGGGTCTAGTTTTATAAATGGGGTCACATTTGGGGGGTTCTATTATTTTGACACTTATAAGCCTCTGCAAACTTGGCTTGTTGCAGGAAAAAATATCTACTTAAAATTTTTTTACATTTATGTTAAAGTGGTAAGTCTCCTAAATTAAAAAATAAAAAGTACAAGTTTTTTGTAAGTGCAGCCAAAATAAAGTAAAGATGTGGAAATACATTTCTGATAAAAATATTGAATAGTATTTATGTATGTATATGAAATATTGCAGTTGAAAATAGGAAAATATGCCAATTTGTACACATTTTCATAGATTTTTAAGTTTTTAAATAAAGATACGCATATTTTATCGGTAAAATTTTGCCACCTAAGTAAAGTACAATATGTGGCGAGAAAACGATGTCAGAATTACTTTGATGTGCAAAACCTTTACGAAGTTATTCTCTGCTAAAGTGACACGTCAGATTTCCAAAACTGGCTTGGTCATTAAGGCCCAAACAGGCTTATCACTAAGAGGTTAAAATTTGATTCTGCCCCGTCCTTCAAGACATACATCCAAACCCTTACCTCCTCCTGCCGCTTTCAATTCAAGAACATCTCTCGTATTCATTCCTTCCTCACCTTTGAGTCAACTAAAATGTTAGTGTACACCTTCGTAATCTCCCTTCTAGCCTTATGCAACATCCCCCTCTGTGGCCTTCCATCCAGCACTCTCGCACCCCTCCAATCTATCCTCAACTCTGCTGCCCGGTTAATCCACCTCTCCCCTCGTTTCTCCTCTGCTGCTCCCCAATGCTCTGCTTTGCCAATCCCTTCACTGGCTTCATTGCCCAGCAAATTCAGTTTAAAACATTAACAACAACTTATAAGACCGTCCACCATCTGTCCCCTCCGGACATCTCCGATCTGCTTTCCAGATATATCCCCAGAATTAATCTCCAATCCTTACAGGATCTACTTCTCCATTCTCATCTCATCCTCTTCACACAATCGACTACATGATTTCTCACGTTCCTCTCCCATACTCTGGAATTCGCTACCCCAGCACATCAGACTCCCCAACGTCCCAAAAAAAAAACTTTAAAAGCAACCAGAAAACTCAAGTCTTCAGGAAAGCCTACCACCTGCAATAAGCATGCTGCCACCACACAATCAGATGAGCAGCACTTACCCTCACCTCGGGTGTTCTTCCCCCTTCACTTGTAGATTGTAAGCTATTGCAGGTAGAGTCCTCTTTCCCTCCCTACCAGTTTGTTATTAGGTACTTGCTTATTGTATTTGTATTTTTGTATTATGACGTGTAACCCCCTCTTGATGTACAGCTCCAAGGAATTAATGGCGCCTTCAAATAATAATTTTGGGGGATGTAAACGAGGCTATAAAATTCATGCATTACTTTTGGCATTACAGATTAAACTGTAGATTAAACTGCATTTTCTTGATAACAATGGTGTCCAGGTTTGGAAAACACTTCTGCTTTATTCCAAAAACAGCACCAGACTTGTCTAGTTGTCAGGTTGTGTGCAATATTGCAACTCTGCCCTATTGACTCCAAAGGAGCTGAGCTGCAGTACCAGATACAATTAATGGACAGGGATGGTGCTGTTTTTGGAAGAAGGTAGCCATGTTTTTGTAATCCTGGACAACCCCTTTAAGCATACCTTAAGGAGACAGAAACAAATTTGTAACAATGTCATCATGCGTGGCAGAACAACAAGTTCCGCTATCCTGCAGAGACAGGCGTTGGGCACACCCCAGCACAGCAATATTTCTAGTGGCCTATGCCATTCATATTAGAATTACGATTTGTAATTCCCCCCCGATCTTCTTTTTGTCTTCTTCTTAAACAGGGGAAGATCCTGCAGAACATGTGCATATGCAGTCAGCTTCAATTCACACGTTTGGTCAGAGATAAACTTATGGCCAGAAAGTTAGGAGAAGACCCAAAACTCTTTATTAAAAACCTGAAGTTTGAAGGAGTGCCGGTGAGAGTTTACCAGCCTAGATCGCCATCTTCTGGTGGAAGAAAAGGAGTCATGTTCTTTCATGGTGGAGGGTGGATGTTTGGCAGTATTGGTAAGGAAATTCATTCTGGGTATGTTGCAGATATAAAATGCTATGACATACAGTACATCCAGCCTAGGCTACTTTCACATCTGCTTTTTTGCTGGATCCGTCATGGATCAGCAAAAACTCTTCCGTCATGATAATGCGACCGTCTGCGTCCGTTCTGAATGGATCCAGTTGTATTATCTCTAAAATAGCCATGATGGATCCGTCTACAAATCCATTGCAAGTCAATGGGCACAGATCCGTTTTCTTTTGTGTCAGGGAAAACGGATCCGTCTCCATTGACTTACATTGTGAGTCATGACGGATCAGTCTTGCTCCGCATCTCAGGAGGCTCTAGGAAACGCTGCTTGCTGCGCTTTAGTGTGCATCATGGGAACACAATGAAACAGAACAGAATACATTCTGGATCGCTCCATTCCGTTTTGTTCAGTTTTGTCCCCATTGACAATAAATGTGGACAAAAGGGAAGCGTTTTCCCCCGCTGTTGAGATCCTATGACGGATCTCAATAGCAGAAAGTTAAAGTGCAAGTGTGAAAGTAGCCTTAGCGCTTAGATGAAGCGTCTGGTGCCTAGTATCCCTTAATCCACCATGATTCGGATCATCTTTCTATGTTCACTTATTACACAGATTCCTATGATGCCTTATGCCGCTTCATCTCAAAAGGAACAGAATCAGTTGTTGTCTCAGTTGGGTAAGTCCTTGACTAGGTGTTATCATTTCACTGACATTGACCATTGTACCGTTATCTTTCCCTAGCTTTATCATGTTGTAAATGTAGAAAAAAGAACAAAAGATAAAATTATTTGTCATGGAAAGTGTTTGGAGGGCATCTGCTGGCAGATTTGTACCTGTGAAACTGCCGTACCTGTTACATGTTTGCTTGGCAGCTGAAGGCATCTGTGTTGGTCTCATGTTCATATGTGTCCGCATTGCTGAGAAAAGTTATGTTTTAAGATATTCAAAAGACCCTCTAGGAGCAACGGGGGCGTTGCCGTTACTCCTAGAGGCCCTGCTCTCTCTGCAACTGCCGTACCTTCTGCACTTTGATTGATAGTGTAAACGTGATCACGCCTGGCCCCGATTTCTCCTAAAGGCTCGTGCTGTGCCAGTATCCAGCACAGGCGCAGTACAGGAGAGAGCCCCGCTGGCAGTTCTGGTATGTACTGTAGGCCTGTTTCCTGTACTGCACCTGGATAACAAAGCTTATTTGCATATAGTAAAACCACATTTTTCTCAGCAATGCGGGCACATATGAACATGGGACCAACACAGAAGTCTTCAGCTGCCAAGCGCTCATGTAACAGATCAGCCAGTGTCATAGGTACAAATCTGTTGACAGATGTCCTTTAGGGTCCATTTACACGTCCGCAAAACACGGACAGGTGCAATGTGCGTTCCGCATTTTGTGGACCACACATTGCCGGCACTAATAGAATATGCCTATTTTTGTCCGCAATTGCAGACAAGAATAGGACATATTCTATTTTTTTCGGGAACAGAATTGCGGACCCGGAAGTGAGGGTCCGCAATTCCGTGTCCGGGCAGCAGATTGTGCTGCCCCATAGAAATGAATGGGTCCGCAATTACGTTCCGCAAAATGCGGAATGAAATTGCGGACGTGTGAATGGACCCTTAAAGGGTTTATGAAAGGGAACTTTCACACAGGCTAATAATTGCCAGTCATGGGTCCTTATAAAAATGGCAGCAATTATTTGACAAACCAGCAAACTCTTTTTTGTTGGCATATTGCATTTTTACACGGCCGACTTGTCATTGTTGTCTGCAGCAATCTCTGTTGGCAAAACAGGGGATGTCCTAGTGGCCATTTGCAGACTACATGGGGACGGAACTAAATTGTCTGTCCCCATAAAGTTCATTGGGCAGTGTAAAAAGCCCCTGAGCACTTGTTATAGACATGCATTTGCCCATTTAAAAGGACCCTTAGATTAGAAAAAGGGTCTCCTCCCTTCCCATTTAAAACAGCACTACTCCTGCCTACTGGGCGTGTGTGGGATTGCAGCTCAGCCTCATTTAACAGAATGTGTTGTGCTACAGTATCTCACACTGCCTACGGAGAAGAGGGGCTGCTGATGTTTCTGTGAGAAGACTTTTTAAAGTCATACAACTATTTTATTTTATGCTTAAATCATCTGATTGTATTGCAAAATTAAATTGGTGTGTGGAAGGTCCCTTTAAAGCAGGGGTGCACAACGTTTCCTGGTTGGGGGCCACATTGCCAGACTGAACCAATGACGAGGGCCGCAATTACAATTTAAAGGTGTATTAACAACTGAAATATTGTACTTATGGCATATTGAACACACATTATATACCATTAATGTCTAGTTACACTTCCAGGACTCCCATCTAATGGGAGAAATACATGAAAAATACATGTGAGCAGCCACAAGACATAGAAATACATGTCTGTTACCAGATGGTTGGGGGCCGCACAGAATGGTATCAAGGGCCGCATGTGGCCCCCGGGCCGCAGGTTGTGCACCCCTGCTTTAAAGTATATAAATTAACGGTATGAAAAGAATAATGTAACATATGAATGGGAAAGGTATTTTTTAACAACTAGGAGTTGTATAGGACCAGAAAAACATGGCTGCTTTCTTTCAACAACAGCACCAGACAAGCCCTCAGATTGTTTGTCGTTTTTCAACTCATTCAGTAAACTGCAATACCTGACACAACCCATGGATAGGTGTGGCACTATTTCTTGAAGAAAGCGGACATGTTCTTCTTATTGTGTACAACCCCTTGAAGCAATACCCATATTATTTATTATTGTATCTATAATTAATCATATTGCTAAAAACTGGTCCCTGCTGGGTGTCAATGCCCAAATTGTTTCAGAGGTGCCACTATTCCATTAGTTTTTTAAGTAAAATGTATATTATGTGCATATATTTATTTGTCCAGGTACCGCCTGACACCGGAACACAGGTACCCTGCAGCATTCGATGACTGTCTGAATACCACAATCCATTTCCTGAAGGTGGCTAAGGAATACGGTGTAGACCCTTCCTCCGTGATGATCAGTGGAGACAGCGCTGGGGGTAATCTCACAGCTGCAGTTTGTCAGGCCCTTGTGGACAGGACAGATCTTCCTCAGCCTGTTGCCCAGGTGCTGATATACCCAGCCGTCCAAGCTGTTGATTTCCACCTACCGTCATATACACAGAACAGCGCCGTACCCATTCTGTACAGAGAACGAGCTGTGTTTTACATGATGAACTATCTTGAAGGCAACCTGCAAATGATGGAAGAGGTTCTAGATGGAGACCATGTTCCTGTTGACTTGAAGATGAAGTTTAGGAAGTGGTTGGGTCCTGATAATATTCCTGATGAGTTCAAAGTCAGGGGTTATAAACCTCACGTGATGGCCTCACATACTGATGACGTCTACGAAACCCACAAGCAAGTATTTGAGACTCATTTCTCTCCATTACTAGCAGAAGACTCTGTCTTCCGTCTTCTCCCTAAAGCATACATACTAACATGCGAGTTTGATGTCTTACGTGATGATGGAATACTTTATAAGAAACGCCTGGAAGACAATGGAGTCCCAGTCACATGGTTTCATCTTAAAGATGGCTTTCATGGAATAATTAGCTTTTTTGACAATGGAAAACTCTCGTTTAAGTCTGGAAAGTTGGCTGTTGATAATATAGTAAAGTTCATTAATGAGGTTTGAAATTGGGTTGCATTCCCATCTACCATTGAACACATGTCTGGTTCACTTACCCCTTGACTTCAATGCATCCACTTCTCAATGACTTTCAACACAAGCCAAAACCTATGAAGTCTTCATACAGCCATATTGCAAACTGTGTAATATGGTTCGCTGAAAATAAATGGTTAATTATTGACCACAGTTGCCAGTAGGTCCTTAATATGCTTCTAATATGTCTTTTCTACACTTATTTGACCCAGGTCTACAGCAAAAATCTGCAAATGGATTTCCATTGTGAAGACATAAAAGATTTCTGCCCATAACATGTAAGGCTAGGAGGGCTCCTCAGCAACATTTGGCCACCTTATATTATAATCTTTATTTATATAGCGCCACCATATTCTGCACTATTTTACAATTCAGAGGTTTTGTGTACTACAAATCAAAAGACATCACAAAATTAGGCCTCATGCACGCGGCCGTTGTTTTTGTCTGCATCCAAGCCGCAGTTTTGGCGGCTTGGATGCGGACCCATTCACTTCAATGGGGCCACAAAAGATGCGGACAGCACTCCATGTGCTGTCCGCATCCGTTGCTCCGTTCCGTCGCCCCACGAAAAAAATATAACGTGTCCTATTCTTGTCCGCGCTTTGCGGACAAGAATAGGCAGAATAGGCAGTTATATTAAAGGCCGTCCGTGCCATTCCGCAAATTGCGGAACGCACACGGACGCCATCTGTGTTTTTCGGATCCACGGTTTGCGGACCGCAAAAAACGGAACGGCCGTGTGCATGTAGCCTTACAGGGTATTAAAAAACGAAAACAATAGAAGCGAGGGCCCTGCTCGCAAGAGCTTGTAATCTATGATGGAATAGGGATAACACAAAAGGTAAAGTTGGTTGTTTTACATTGGGTATTACTGTCAGGGTTAAAGGGAGGAGGTTGCTAGCGGAAGAGTCAGTTTACTGAACAAATAAGCCTGCCTGAAAGTATGTGTTTTTAAAGCCTCATTCACACGTCAGTGTTTTGGTCAGTGATTTCCATCAGTGATTATGAGCCAAAACCAGGATTGGAGCCTCCACAGACATCTAATATATAAAGCTGAGTATATATGTGTGTGTGTATGTCCGCTAAAGGAATCTGCAACGTCGCATTTACAATCACGAAATTTGGCACACAGGTACATCAGGTGTCCAGGAAGGTTCTCAGCTCTCTTTGAGATATTCCCAAAAAATGCATTAGCGAATAGAAGCTTGGTCACATGACCCTTATCAGCCAATAGAAGCTCGCAAGTCCTCCAGTCTCCACATACACAGTTTTACTCCAGGTTTCCATAACATAGACATTTATTTTCACTGCTGTAGGAGAGCTTTAAAGGAAATCTGTCACAGGATAATCGCTATTGAAGTAAAGCCATGACCTAATGGCACTTAGTACCTTATTTCAAGATGTGCCTTTGTTCCAGCAATAGATGTTTTTATCCTCTGAAAATCCAGTTTATTTGGTATGCAAATGAGCCAGTAAGGGGCACAGAGGGGCGTCACTCTTGCAGGAAGGAGTCCAGACACGCCCCCTGCCACAATGTGTCCACCCTCAAAACCCCGCCCCCAGGTCCCGCTAAGCCACACCCCTGACCTGGCTAGGCCATGCCCCCTCTCACTCCTGAGCCAATGAGAATGGAGAAAATGAAGGTGAAAATCAACTTCTATCAGCTGCAGGGGTGGGAGGGAGGGTGAATTTCTCCCTGCAGCTTACACTCAGACAGCAAAGTGCTGCTCTTAGAGTGAGCTGTTCAAAAGGACTCACCCCCGATCCGGTTAGGCTACGCTCCCTCCCACTCCTCAGCCGAATGAGATTAAAAATATGAAGTTAATAATCAACTTCTAGGTCCTGCTAAGCCACGCCCATATCTGGTTAGACCACGCCCTTCCCACTCCTGAGCTGACCAGGATTGAAAAAATGAAGGTAAAAATCAACTTCTGTCAGCTGCAGGGGTGGGAGGGAGGGTGACTTTCTCCCTGTAGCTCACACTCAGACAGCACTGTGCTGCTGTCTTAGAGTGAGCTGTTCAAAAGGATATGCCCCCGAACCAGTTAGGCCACGCGCCCTCTTACTCAGCCAGCTGAGATTGAAAAAATTAAGTTAAAAATCAACTTCTAGGTACTGTTAAGCCATGCCCCTTATCTGGCTAGGACACACCTACTCCACTCCTCAGCTGACAGGGATTGAAAAAATGAAGGTAAAAATCAACTTATGTGAGTAGCAGAGGTGGGAGGGAGGGTGACTTTCTCCCTGCAGCTCACACTCAGACAATACAGTAGTGCTGTCTTAGAGGGAGCTGTTTAAAAGGACACGCCCCCGATCCAGTAAAGTCCACTGTTAAGGGGGCGGGCCCCTGTGGAGGTCACTGTCAAGGGGGTGGTATGCTGTGAAAGTCACTGTTAAAGGGGACGGCTGCTGTAAAGGTCAAAGTTAAGGGGTGGGCTGCTGTGGAGGTCCAATTTTAAGAGACGGGGCACTGTGGGGGGTCACTGTTTTGGGAGCAGGGTGCTGTAGATGTCACTGTTATAGTGGATAGCGTTGCTATCTTTTAATGACACATGCAAACATAAATTAAATAGATCAAATAAACCCGAGCAAAGCCGGGTCCTTCAGCTAGTAAGGTACTGTATAAGGGAAAGATCTGCACCTGTTTTGTGTTTAAAGCCGCACCTGGTTTTGGCTCAAAATCACTGACCAAACACTGACTTGTGAATGAGGCATAAGGCAGGTTTGATTCTAAAGGTCCCTTTATAATGGACAACAGAGTGGCAGATTGTGGGAAGATTATCTGCTGCTCACTGGTTGAGGAGACTGCTGCATTTACTGTACATGCAGCGATCTCCTCTAGAGTATGGGGATTAGTGATCGCTAATGCCATCTCTCTTCCCCATACTGACTTGCTGTTTGCCGACAGCTAATCGTGTTTACACAGCACAATCTGCTGCTGTTAAAGGAAGAATTTTATGTACGCACAAACAATCAGATTACCCAATGAACAAGTGTTTTACACGTCCATCGGGTAATCGGCGGTACATTTACACCGCCCAATATTTGCTAACGAGTGTTCCTATGAATTCTCGTAAGGCGGTTATCTTTAAGATTCTCAGCCTGTGTGAAGGGCCATTAAGGAAGTTGGGAGTAATCTCTATTGTCCTCGGAGGTGCATTCCAGAGAGTTGGTGCAGCTCGAGAAGTCTTGACGATGAGAGTGAGAGGTTCAAGGATGTTAATCTAAGATTATTGGCAGAATGTGAGCTCTCTTTCTTTGTAATATATTTGTAAATTGTGCCCCCTTTGTGTTTGGTCATTTTGGTGGTAGATTAGTATTTTTTTTATTTATTTATATATTTTTCTTTTTTTACAGTTTGTGTCCTCATGAGGTTAAGTGTAACAACAGTTTTTTCTGCCATTCATGCATAGTTTGTGTAACACATTGATGCTGAATATTACATGTAGTGATGAGCGAAGTTTTTAAAAATTCGATCCAGTTGTTCGCTGCCTAAAGGGGGCTAAAATTTTTCACTGTAAAAGTAAAAAAAAAGATTAATTAAAAATAATTAAAAGTTTAAATCACATCCTTTCCCAATTTTACATATAAAAAGGTATCACCTCATTCGAAAATGTCTGAACTATTAAAATACTAATACAAATTTCATTTGCGCTGATCGTCGCAATGAAAAAAAAATTAAAAACACATTTTCAATTCCCCACTTCCCCCCAAAAAATGTAATAACAGTGATGTCAAAGTCATACATACCTCACAAATGGTGCCAATAAAATCAAATTTTCGTTCTGCAAAAAACAAGCCCTCATACAGCTCTGTAGACCGAAATATTAAAAAGTTATGGCTGTCATTTTTTTTCAAAAGTTTCTAATTTTTTTTAACGTAGTAGATAAAAAAAAATTTAAGTTTGGTATCGCCATATTTTATTGAGCCACAGAATGAGGATGTTATGAAATTTCTCACGCACAGTGAACACCATGATGTCAAAGCTCCAAAAACCTTGGTGCAATTGTAGGTTTTTTTTTTCAATTTAACCCCACAAAGAATTTATTTTACCTATTTTACAATAACAGACATGGTAAATTGGATGGTGCTCTTAAATAGTACACTTTAATATATCCCCCAAATAAGCCCTCATATGGCTGCATTGGAACCTTGAGAGGAAAAACTGAAACTGCAAAACAAAAAATGGGCCCCGTACTATATGCTCTGAAAACAATACAAACAATGAAGAACTTTTAAAAAATTGTAAATGGATCTGTTCTGTCGAATGGAAAACCACTGAGAGAAGGGAAATTATTTTTTAGCACTGTAGACATGAATCCCTTTAAAAAAAAGAATTTCCATATTGCAAGTGTAAAATCAAAAACTATACAAATATAGACCATTAACCAGATGTTATTTTGCTTTAAACATGTATTACAGTTAATACCAGATGGGCCAAACATGGTAGATCTATCAAACATGGCCACAGGATTATTGCCATAAGGGCTCATTCACATGACCGTATGAATGAGTCTGCATCTGTTCTGCAACTTTGCGGAACGGGTGCGGACCTATTCATTTCAATGGGGCCGCAAAAGATGCGGACAGCACATGGTGTTCCATTGTTCTGTTCCGCGGCCCTTCAATAAACATAGTGCAGATCCTATCGCAATCGGACAAGAATAGATATTTCTATATTGGGCCACCCATTCTGGCAATTTGCGGATCCGCAAAACACGGCGTGGTTGTGTGAATGCGCTCTAAGGGATAGGAGCCTAAAAGCTAGTAGCTGCCATTTAATATGTTAGCCAAACAAGGGCTGTTGCTGGTGTGGGGTTTGGCTGGTTAAGCACGTGGTAGAGTATACAAATTATTGCTGTTGGGGCCTGCAATCTATTAAAAATGGCTTTATGTATGAGATCTACATCAATGGGCCACATGGGGCCAATAGTTGACCACTATATACATTTTATCTAATAATTAAAGTTATACTTACCTCTAACCCTTGCATCCTGAAACTACATATGAAGAGTACCATGTGGTGCATCAGGTGACCAGCAGTTGGATCCAACAAACTGTTAAAGGAGAGAAAAATGGTTATGAGTCATTCCCGGAGTGACACTAAAAGAAATGCAGATGGAGATATATTAGACCGTCCTTTAATACTGAGGCACAGTAGTTCTATATATGAACTAAAAGATTAACAGGTATTGTGTCAGCAGTTGAAGAAGATGCACGTGGCTATATATTAGACCTCCCTTTTATACTGAGGCACAATAATTCTATATACTGTATAAAATAAGAGATTAACTGAGAATGTGTCAGCAGTTCAACATTATGTAGACGGTGATATATAAGATCGCCGCTTAATACCAAGGCACGGTAATTTTATATATAAACTAACAGATTAACCTGGATTGTGGCAGCAGGTGAACAAGATGCACACAGTGATTATACTCAACGTACACTGTCCCTGCAGTTTCCTTGTGATCTCCCTATGCTCTCCCAACAGTCTCTAAAAACTCTCCCTACTATCTACCTGCACTGTCCCTGCACTTTACGTATCCAATATTCTACAATTAAAATCTTTTGGCAACACTGTTCCTAGCGCTTGTCATGTCCCTACCTAAGCTCGGCTCACAGTGAAATGGTGGAGACCAGCTTAGACGGTTCCAACACCATAGATCAAGGAGCCGATCCAACACCATAGATTTGGGTGCAAACTGGCCACTTTTACAGCAGTCGTCACACAAACAAAATCTTCATCCATCTGGCCACTAACTACACACTGGCCTCACTAGCAGGGCATGGATCTATCACCCAACTCCCCAAAACGCCATTTACAGTGCGTACCATACATGTGATCGGAGGGTCCTGGCTCCCACACTCCTTGGTGCAGCCCGATACTTCCCCAGACTGGGAGCCCTGCTGAAAGAGTTTAGCCCTGTCACTGAGCTCTTCAGCTGGCTGCTAATTACCCCTCATTAACAGCCTGGCTGATGAACAGTGAGGGAACACCCTATTTTCCCAGACTTTCTTGCTGTGACCCAGATTTCTTTTTCTAACACCAATATGCCATTCAGCCAGCTCCGCTGCCACAATGGGTAAAAAACTGCTGACAGATGCCTTTTGAAGCAGAGTTCCAGTTTTAAGTACCTAGAAATATACATTTAAAGGGTAACTGTCATGTTTTCATCAAAAAATCAATGTTAGCATATATTACTGCTGCAGCAGCATTATGCATAAATCAATCTTTAGTTTCTTCACATACCACTGTTTTCCTTTTTTCCCCCTTAGTTACGGCTGTAAACATTTACAATATGAGGACCTTCTCAAGATGGCTCCTCTGCCAGTTCTCTGAGGCCAAAACTGCTTTCCCTCACTTCACATACACATTTGCTGTAGCCAGCAGCTCCCTGCTAGCCAATCAGATTGGATTACTGAGAGACACGCCTCCGCACTCTGAAACCTAATGCAGACATTCAGTGTGAAGGACTGTATTCTGATTATTGAAAGCTGTTATTATAAAGTAATTACAGATCTTTTGGCAATCATTGACAGACTAACTCAGACATACATGCCTAGCCCTAATAAACTAGCAAATTAAAAAATATATATGACACTTACCCTTTAAAATCTCTGCATAAGGCCTCTTGCACACGACCATATGATTTTGCGGTCCATTTGAAACGAATCCATTTTTCAGTTTTTTTGTTTTAGTAGTGTTTCTGTTTCCGTTCCATTTTGCTGTTCCATTTTTCCATTTGTTATCCGTTTTTTGCGGATCGCAAATGAAAACATACAATAATCTTTAAACAGTAAGTACATAAAAAAATTGGGCTGGGCACAACATTTTCGATAGAATAGATAATTCTGTAAAAACAGAACAGATACGGAAGACATACGGATGCATTCCGTATGCATTCAGTTTTTTTTGCAGACCCATTGACTTTAATGGAGCCACCGAGCGTGATTTGCAGGCAATAATAGGACATGTTCTATGTTTGAACGGAACGGAAATACGGAAATGGAAGGCATATGGAGTACCTTCAGTTTTTTTGGTGGATTCATTGAAATGAATGGTTCCATATACGGTCCGTATATGGAACTCAAAAAACGGAAAGTAAACTGAAAAAATAAACGTTCATGTGCAGGAGGCCATAGGCCTCTTTCACACGAGCGTGACGAATTGGCTCTGGATGCTTTCAGGATGCGTTCAGTGAAACTTGCACAATTTTTCAGGCAAGTTCAGTCAGTTTTTTCTGCGCGGGTACAATGCGTTTTGACGCACGTGGGGCCAGGACTGCTTGAAAAACGCAGAATATAGAACATGCTGCAGTGCAGAACCGATGCGTGAATAAAACCGCTCATGTACACAGACCCATTCAAATGAATGGGTCAGGATTCAGTGCGGGTGCTATGCGTTCACATCATGCATTGCACGCGCATGGAAAATGCACTTGTGTGAAAGGGGTCTAAGGCCTCTTTCACACGGGCGTCATGTTTTTTGCCCGGATAAGAGGCGGGTGCGTTGCGGGAAAATGCGCGATTTTTCCGCGCGAGTGCAAAACATTGTCATGCGTTTTGCACTCGCGTGAGAAAAATCACGCATGTTTGGTACCCAGACCCGAACTTCTTCACAGAAGTTCGGGCTTGGGATTGATGTTCTGAAGATTGTATTATTTTCCCTTATAACATGGTTATAAGGGAAAATAATAGCATTCTGACTACAGAATGCTTTGTATAATAGTGCTGGAAGGGTTAAAAATAATAAAAAAAGTTAACTCACCTTCTCCTCTTGTTAGCGTAGATCCCGGTCTGTTCTTTAGCTGTGGACTGAATGACCTGAGGTGACGTCAGATCACATGCTCCAATCACATGGTCCATCACCGTGGTGATGGAGCATGTGATCTGACGTCATCAAAGGTCCTTCAGCCACAGCTAAAGAACAGACCGGCCTCTACGCGAACAAGAGGAGAAGGTGAGTTAACTTTTTTATTATTTTTAACCCTTCCAGCACTATTATACTAAGCATTCTGTATTCAGAATGCTATTATTTTCCCTTATAACCATGTTATAAGGGAAAATAATACAGTGAATAGACTGTCACCTAGAACCCATGCGTGAAAATCGCACCGCATCCGCACTTGCTTGCGGATGCATGCGATTTTCACGCAACCCCATTCATTTCTATAGGGCCTGCATTACGTGAAAAACGCACAAAGAGGAGCATGCTGCGATTTTCACGCAACGCATAAGTGATGCGTGAAAATCACCGCTCGTGTGCACAGCCCCATAGAAATGAATGGGTCAGGATTCAGTGCGGGTGCAATGCGTTCACCGCACGCATCGCACCCGCACGGAAAACTCGCCCGTGTGAAAGGGGCCTAAGGGTGCATTCACATGACCTTAGTACTTTGCGGCCCACAAACCACGGGTCCATAAAACATGAGTACTGGCTGTGTGCATGCTGCATCTCGGTGCAATGCAGTAGTCCACATGAAGGGCACGTGTGCATCCGCATCCATGTGGCTGTGCCTCAACATGCGAACCACAGACCCATTGAAGCCAATGGGTCTGCACTGAGATGCGGTTTGCGCACAGCTACTATCTGTGTTTTGAGGATTGATGAGGGCCAAAAGGATAATATTTAGATTACCATCAGATGAATTAAGCCTTATGGATGCAGTGACTTCTATGTGCATTCACATCCGCGCGGCTGTGCTACAACAGATAGGATATACTATAGGGCGTCCTATACTTCACTTCAAAATGCGGACCACGGACCTGTTGAAGTTAACGGGCTGATTCGTAAGGCTGTTGTGTTTTGCAGTCCGCAAAACACGGATACTGGCCCGTGTGTATTCCGCATTTAGCGGACTTCACATAGCCGCCACTATGATAGAAAATGTCTATTCTTATACACAATTGTTGGCAAGAATAGGACATGCTCTATGTTTTTCGCAGAACAGATAAGGACCCATTCATTCGGTTGTGTGAATGAGCCCTAATTGTGATATCTCCACTTAGGCTATGTTTACATTACTGATGTTTGTTTAGTGTGTACAGTGGGAAAACTTCCAATATACTGTGGGGATTTGCTCTGGTAGACAGGCTTGCGGACGCAGTATAGAGGCAACGACAACGTCTTTAACTTAAACAGTTCAGTGTTTTATTCACACATAAGGAAAGTGACAATAAAAAGTCAGTTTCAAGGAAAAAACTGTCACCTTGAGTCTGGTGTTTGTCCTTGGGTGAAACAGAAGTCCACGTGCTTTCATCCAAACAAGATAGCAGGCCTTAATCCCGGCCCCAACACAGAGACTGGCAAAGCTCCACTGTCAAATAGAGGATAATCCATACCCAGCTGAGACTGCTGGCTGGGTTTTATATCCCTAAGCAAAACCTGGCCTGGAACGTGGGGAACAGCCACCCACCCTGCACTTTGGCTGTTCCCAGTAAGAGCCGGCCCGGATCAGCTTTACAGCCACACTAAATAACCAATAGTGTCAGTTAGCACTAGCTGCCACTGACACTAAAAATTATTGGCTCTTACCTCACCGCGGCCAGGAACCTCGGTGACACATATATTCCGTCAATGACAGCCCCTTGCGTTTTCCTACATTACTCCCCCCCTTTGTTCAACCCTGAGGGGGTGAACACCCGCCAGACAGTGTACCCGGGACAGGGCATTTGCATTTCCTTGTAACTTGCCTGCCCTACCTTTCACGGAAAACTTCAGCAGAGACAAAAATCTTTGGCTTGGCTCATCCACTTGAGAGGGTAGCG
The DNA here is from genome assembly GCF_014858855.1 of Bufo gargarizans. Taxonomy (NCBI): domain Eukaryota; kingdom Metazoa; phylum Chordata; class Amphibia; order Anura; family Bufonidae; genus Bufo; species Bufo gargarizans. The sequence continues at coordinate 48,563,818 of NC_058081.1, read as the reverse complement.
GTCGGTTACCAGACGGAACTTTCTCCCCAACAGATAATAGCGGAGAGACTCGAGTACCCACTTGATGGCCAGGCACTCTCTCCACTACACTGTACCTAGTCTCGGCTGGGGTAAGTTTGCGGCTCAGGAAAATAGGATGTTCCTTCCCATTGATGTCCTGAGAGAGTACAGCTCCGAGGTCTGCTTCAGAGGCATCTGTACCACAGACTCCCTCTTGAAGTCTGGCGTAACCAACACCGGGGACCCACACAGGGCCGACTTCAGAGCGGAGAAAGTTTCCGCCTGCTCATTCCACTGGACCGTCACTGACTTGCGTCCCTTCAAAAGGCCTGTCAATGGTGCAGCGACTGTAGCAAAGTGGGGGACAAACCTCATATAGTATCCCACCATTCCCAGGAACGACTTTACTTGCCGACTAGTGACAGGTCGTAGACAATTCCAAATTGCCTCAATTTTGTTTACCTGAGGTTTAATAATTCCGCGCCCATTTACATACCCCAGGTACTTGGTCTCTTCTAACCCTATTGTGCACTTTTTTGGGTTAGCGGTTAAGCCAGCCTTCCTAAGGGAGTCCACTACAGCCTGTACTTTAGGTAGGTGACTTTCCCAGTCGGTGCTGTGGATAACGATATCGTCCAGGTACGCCGAAGCGTACCAACGATGTGGACGGAGTACAATGTCCATTAACCTTTGAAACGTGGCGGGAGCGCCATGTAGACCAAAGGGTAATACCTTATACTGATACAGCCCCTCTGGCGTGATGAAAGCCATTCTTTCCTTGGCAGCCGCCATCAAGGGTACCTGCCAGTACCCTTTGCTGAGGTCCAAAACAGAAAAATAGATTTTTGCCTGAGGCTCAATGATAATGTCATGTCGGATTATGGAAGTGCGTCCAGGAAGGTCCGAGAACACATCCGTGTTCCGACTAACAAACTCCCTGGCTTCCTGAGCCTGTTTAGAGGAGAGGCTGTCAGCCATTTTCACTGTGGCAGCCGCTTCCCTTGCTTCAGACAGAGGGACCGAATCCGCTTCTGTACCAGTTTTCCTACCTTTCCAGGGTTTGAGCAGATTGACATGGTACACCTGCTCTAGCTTTCGCCTCCCCGGCTGATGTACCTTGTAATCTACCTCTCCAATCTTTTCAAGTACCTCATAGTGCCCCTGTCACCTAGCTAGGAATTTATTGTCTACAGTTGGTACCAGCACCAATACCCAATCACCCAGGTTAAAGTTCCAGACCCGAGCCTGCCAATTATTGACCCTACTCTGGGCTCACTATGCTAGCTCCATATGCTCCCTGACCAGAGGTAACACTGTTTCCATCCGTCATTGCCTCTGGGTGGCATACTTAACAACACTTTTGTGCGGTGTAGGTTGGTGTTCCCACGTCTCTTTGGCCACGTCCAACAGACCGCAAGGGTGTCTGTCGTATGGCAGTTCGATGGGTCAGAACCCTGTAGAGGCCTGGGGCACCTCTTGCACTGCGAACATGAGATAAGGCAGAAGAAGATCCCAGTTCCTTCCATCCTTAGACACCACTCTTTTTAACATGTTTTTTAATGTTTAATTAAACCTCTCCACCAGGCCGTCCATTTACGGGTGATAGATGGACGTCCGCAATTGTTTTATGTGGAGCAACTTACAGAGTTCTCTCATGACTTTAGACATAAAAGGGGTCCCTTAGTCAGTCAGAACTTCTTTAGGCAGAGCTACTCGGGAAAACATCTCCATTAACTCCTTAGCTATGAGTTTGGCTGATGTATGACGCAGTGGCACCGCCTCCGGGTACCGAGTGACATAGTCGAGGATGACCAAGATGTGTTGGAGCCCTCTAGCGGACTTCGGTACTGGACCTATGAGATCCATAGCGATCCGCTCGAATGGAACCTCAATATTTGGTGTAGGGATCAGGGGACTACGGAAATGTGGCTGGGGGCTGTTTATCTGTCAGGTTAGGCAAGACTTGCAATACTCTTCCACCTCTCTGAACACACTGGGCCAGTAGAACCAATGTAGAAATTATCCCCAGAGACATTGAGGTTTGCCAGCTCAGGACCCGGCGGCAAGTCCTCCACGTCTCCCACCATCACACTTAGCGAGGTTGTCTCCCAATCTTCCACCAAAGTGGCGATCACCCCTACTGCTGACCCTTCTGACTCAGGTTCCCAGGATTCTGGTCTCCCCCTTGAGCCGGGCCACTCTTCTAGGGTTATATCTGTCTCCCGGATATCGGTAACTTTCATATCCGGCCATAGTCCCGGGAAACCGGGGAAGTCTCTCCCAATTATTAACTCATACTGTAACTTTGTGGCAACGGCCACCCCATGCGTCCACCTGCCGGCCACCGTTGACAGAGTTCCCATGAATGCAGACAATGATGTCTTTTCGGCCAGTATACTCGGCGGGCCGCACCAGGGCAGCTCTTACCAGGCTCCCTGAATCCAGCAGTGCCACCGCCGGAGTGTCCCCCACTTCCACCTGGTACAGGTGACTATTGTCTACAGTCTCGGAGGTAGCTTCCTGGCATACAATGAGTGGCGGTAGACATAGTTGGTTTCCATTGGTTCACCCCGATATGGACAGTTGGCTGTTATATCTCCAGGCTTGGGACACCGCCAAAAGACCACCCAGGGGCTGGGTTTGCAGGGGGTACGTCCTGGGCAGGTTTGGCTGGCATCAGCCGCCGGGTTTGGAGTGGAGATTTTCAGGGTTTGACTGGCCACCTCCTAAAAGAACCCCCCTGCAGATTTCTGGTGGCCTCGTAGCGCTCCACCAGGTCGACCATCTCCAAGGCCTTATCCGGAGAAACCTAGCCGATCCAATGCTGGAGAGGGTACAGCAAAGCTCTCCAAAACACATCCGCCAACAGCCCTTCCAACATAGCAATGGGAGTCAATATGTCAGGCTGCAGCAATTTTTGCAATCGGTGCAGCAGATCATAATATTGTGGTCTGGCGGGTTCAGCCGGGTTAAATTCCCACTGATGCACCCGCTGGCCCCAGACTAATACATTCACCCCGAGTCTCGCCAGGATCTCACCTTTTACTGTCAGGTAATCGGCCGCTTGATCATCAGGGAGATCAAAAAATACTTGCTGGGGACCAGATGCCAGGAACTGCCCACTGGTCTTGGGGTAACTTTTCCCTCATGGCCACCTTTTTGAAGACCGCCATATAGGTCTTGACGTCACCCGAGGGGGTCATCTTAGGAATCGCCGTGCGGACAGCTTTCCGTGGATCGTGGACGTTCTGGGACGCTCCTGGCGCTTGCAATGCCATTACATGTTGTAATAGCAGCTGGTTAGTTTCTTGTTGCTGCTTGTTAACCTCCCGCTGCTGCAAATTAGCCTTCAGGAGGGCTTTCACGACCGCCTCCATTTTGTCAGGGGACACGAGTCGTAACCTTACATAGTAACATAGTACATAAGGCCAAAAAAAGACATCTGTCCATCCAATTCGGCCTGTTATATACTGTTATCTGTTATTTATTACACATAAAGGAGGGCATCATAGACACCCTTGAAAAATTATGATTGATGGCCTGCTGGTGACCCTCTAAAACGATAGTGCCGAGGGTGGAAGGGGTGTATTCAATACACCATAAAAGCCACATTTAAAGTGCCTTTATGTTCAGCTGCTTTCCTCTGGTGGAGTAGAGAAGTCAGGGGCAATCCAGGTCTTGTTCATTTTGATAAGAGTCAACCTGTCAGCATTTTCAGTTGACAGGCAGATGCGCTTATCAGTTATTATGACCCCAGCAGCACTAAATACCCGATTTGTCAAAACATTGGCTGTAGGGCAGGCCAGCACCTCCAAGGCATAGAGCGCCAGTTCATGCCACGTGTCTAGCTTGGACACCCAATAGTTGTAAGGCACAGAGGGATCACTGTGGAAGCTGACACTGTCTGCTATATACTCCTTCACCATCTTACAAAACTTTTCCCTCCTTGCCAGACTGGCGCAGCTGTGGATGACTTTCGGAAATGGGCACACACGCGGCGCACCTTCACTAGTAGCTCAGGCAAATTGGGGTAGGTTTTGAGAAACCGCTGAACCACTAAGTTGAACATGTGGGCTAGGCATGGTATGTGTGTGAGCTTGTCGAGCTACAAAGCCACCACCAAGTTACGGCCATTATCAGACACAACCATGCCTGGTTGTAGGTTGAGTGGCAAGAGCCACAGCTCAGTCTGGTCCCTTATACCCTGCCACAGCTCTGTGGCAGTGTGCTGTTTGTCACCTAAACATATTAGTTTTAGCTTGGCCTGTTCCGCTTCCCCACTGCAGTGCTACACTGCTTCCAGCTACTGACTGATGGCTGACTGGTGTTGCAAGATGAGAATTCAGAGGTGGAAGTGGAGGAGGAGAAGGGGGGGGGGGGGGGGGGGTTGTAGCCACTAATGTAGGTGGTGGCAGAAATCCTGATGGAAGTAGGGCCCGCAATCCTTGGCACCTGTGGCATCCTAGGGTACGACTCACTCCCGGCCTCCAATACGTTCACCTATTGTGCCGTCAGGGAACTGTAGCGTCCCTGGCCACAAGCACTTGTCCATGTGTCAGTCGTTAAGTGGACCGTCACAATAACTCTGTTGGTCAGGGCACAGGTGATGTTACGGGACACATGCCGGGGACCGCATACCAGGAAAAATAGTGGCGGCTGGGGACTGAGTAACGAGGGACCGCCACCGCCATTAGGCTGCGGAAAGCTTTGGTGTCCACAAGCCTAAATGGCAACATTTTCAGGGTCAGCAATTTGGACAGGTGCGCATTTAGTGCTATGGCCTTTGCGTGGGTGGCTGGGTATTTACGCTTTCGTTCAAATGCCTGGGGTATGGACATCTGTACGCTGCGCTCGGACACAGAAGTGGATGTGAAATAGGACCAAGGGCTGGACGGGGATACAGATGACTATGGAGATGAGCGATTCCACAATGGAAGCACTCATCTCCCTGTGCCCTGTCCCCGCCCCCCACATCACCAGTGGCCAGCGGGGCTCAAGAAGCAGCTGCCTTGGGCCCCCCAGGAGCAACTGTGCCCGGGATAGCTGCCCCTTTTGCCCCACCTCAAAGATGGCCCTGAATGTCCTAACTCACCCTATAGAACCCTGGTTCTAATGTCAGAATTGAGACAACCTGTTCCTCCAAAAGGAAGGACGAACAAGAGTCTCCCTAAGGCCTTAATACAAACGAAAGGGAAAAGCAATACACAAAACTCAAACAAAATACCACAAGGGAAATGAAAAACTTAACTTCAAAGGAGCAATGGAAGCCCCAGGAACTCCACTGAGATCCACACACTAGCTATCCAAAACTGAAACTAAAGCTATAAACCGCACAGCATAGTGGAAAAAGTCACTATAAATAAGGAAGGTTAAATGACCACATTAGAAACACCTGAGGCAAGGGGTGTGGCCATCACCAGAAACATCATAGACGCATATTGATCCACCAGGAGACCTGTCAGATGAAACCACGTGTTGCCAGTCTCACTGATCTCCTGCCACCTGTCACACAGTGGCGTACCGCCAATATAGGCAGACCACGCCGTTGCTATGGGGCCCGCGGCACTGGGGGGCCCGGAAAGCAAGAAAGGCCCCGCCCACTCTGTTTGGCCCCGCCCACTCCGTTTACGGTGGGAAAAAAGTTAATATGTGGCGCAGCGGAGCACTTGTGTTCATTCAGCATCCAGCGACCGTCTACCCCGCTCCCAGCCCAGTTTCTGTCTGACCTGTGGATCTATTCAGTCAAGGGCTTGCTGCACATAACACTGGCCAATCAGCGCAAGTCAGCAGAAAGAGGCAGCTCCTGATTGGCCAGTGTATTGCTGGCACAGGCATGCTGCACCCAGACTCCGACCCGAGGGTAACATCGCCACTCACCTCGCATCACATCTGTGTGCCATCGCCTAGTCAACAGCTGACAGGCACAGCACAGGTCAGTGGAGGACCGCTGCTGACGGGACAGACAGAGTGACATGGTCACTAAGGTCTATATCGCTGGTTGGTGTGGAACAGTAGTTCATGTAGAACTTCGATTGAGCATGCAGCAAGAGAGGACTCATAGGGAGGGGACATGCTTTTTCTCCTACACTGTCTCCTACACAGGACTCACCCCCCCCCCCACCCCGAGTCCTCTATGAGCCCCAACCCCTAATGCTCCCCCAAAATGCCCGGGAAGGAGTAGGAGGAAAGCACACTGGCCCCTATGAGACTCCCCCCCCCATCCCTCCCCCCCAGGTCCACTATGAGCCTCCCTAACTGGGCCCAATGCCCCCCAAGGGGGGTGGGAAAAGAGTAGTAGGAAAGCACACTGGTCTCTATATGCCTCCCCCTGAGTCCTCTATGAGCCCCCACAACCCCTAATGCCCCCCAAAATGCCCAGTAGGGGGAGAAAAGCACACTGTCCTAAGAATTTAGAGGGGCATTAGGGGTTTGGGGGGCTCATAGAGGACTCGGGGGGAGGCTCATAGAGGACAGTGTGCTTTCCTCCTACACCTACTCCTCGTTCCTGGGCATTTTGGGGGGCATTAGAGGGTGGATAACCCCTCTAACTCTTTGCTGCTGATCCTGAGTGTGCACATAGCCACCAATTATATTCCCCCAACCCCCCACCCAACACATCAGTCACCTTTAGGGGGGATATATGATTGGTGGCTATGTGCACACTCAGCATCAGCAGCAAGGAGTTAAAGGGGTTTGGGCAGTAGCATACTGCAACCGTTTGGGGTAACAGAAGTTATGATAAAATGGTGGCGTGGCATGGGAGGAGTCAGGACAGGAGGTGGGATGGGCCAGGGGTGGGTAGTGGGCGGGGTTAGGGGGCCCAATTCAGATTCTTGCTATGGGGCCCGGTGATTTCTATGTACGCCCCTGCTGTCACAAGAACGTCTGTGACAGTACCCCCCCCCATCTACAGATGACCTCTGGGCACCCAGGACCGACCTTATCCGAGACCTGTGAAAAGCTTTCACCAAACGACTGGCATTCACGTCAGATGCCGGTACGCACATCCTCTCCTCTGGTCCATAACCCTTCCAGTGAACTGAAGAGATCTATGGAGAACTCGAGAGTCAATTATCTTGGCGATCTGAAATTCCAAACTGCCATCCGGGGAGCAAGGGAGATCGCTCCAAAGGTTCAACATATCTCTTCAACAAAGATTTATTAAACACATTATGAATTTTCAGGGCCTGAGGAAGTTTAAGACGAAAAGCTACAGGATTGATAATGACAGTGATCTTATATGGATCTTATATAGACTAATAAACCTTGGACCCAACTTTCAAGAAGATGCCTTCAACTTAATGTTTCTTGTGGACAGCCACACAGAATCACCAACTCCTAGGTCCAGACCGTTCATACAGTCAGGTCCATAAATATTGGGACACTGACACAATTCTAACATTTTTGGCTCTATACACCACCACAATGGATTTGAAATGAAACTAACAAGATGTGCTTTAACTGAAGACTGTCAGGTTTAATTTGAGGGTATTTACATTCAAATCAGGTGAACGGTGTAGGAAATACAACAGTTTGCATATGTGCCTCCCACATGTTAAGGGACCAAAAGTAATGGGACATAATACTAAATATAAATCAAGCTTTCACTTTTTAATACTTGGTTCCAAATCCTTTGCAGTCAATTACAGCCTGAAGTCTGGAACGCGTAGACATCACCAGATGCTGGGTTTCATCCCTGGTGATGCTCTGCCAGGCCTCTACTGCAACTGTCTTCAGTTCCTGCTTGTTCTTGGGGCATTTTCCTTTCAGTTTTGTCTTCAGCAAGTGAAATGCATGCTCAATCATATTCAGGTCAGGTAATTGACTTGGCCATTGCATAACATTCCATTTCTTTCCCTTTGGTTGCTTTTGCAGTATGCTTTGGGTCATTGTCATCTGCACTGTGAAGCGCCGTACAATGAGTTCTGAAGCATTTGGCTGAATATGAGCAGATAATTTTGCCCGAAACACTTCAGAATTCATCCTGCTGTTTTTGTCAGCAGTCACATCATCAATAAATACAAGAGAACCAATTCCATTGGCAGCTATACATGCTCACGCCATGACACTGCCACCACCATGCTTCACTGATGAGGTGGTATGCTTAGGAGCATGAGCAGTTCCTTTCCTTCTCCATACTCTTCTCTTCCCATCACTCTGGTACAAGTTGATCCTGGTCTCATCTGTCCATAGGATGTTTTTTTTTTAGATGTTTGGCAAACTCTAATCTGGCCTTCCTGTTTTTGAGGCTCACCAATGGTTTACATCTTGTGGTGAACCCTCTGTATTCACTCTGGTGGTCTTCTCTTCATTGTTGACTTTGACACACATACACCACCTCCTGGAGAGTGTTCTTAATCTGGCCAACTGTTGTGAAGGGTGTTTTCTTCACCAGGGAAATTATTCTTCGGTCATCCACCACAGTTGTTTTCTGTGGTCTTCTGGGTCTTTTGGTGTTGCTGAGCTCACAGGTGTGTTCCTTCTTTTTAAGAATGTTGCAAACAGTTGTTTTGCCCATGCCTAATGCTTTTGCTATCTCTCTGATGGGTTTGTTTTGTTATTTTCAGCCTAATGATGGATTGCTTCACTGATAGTGACAGCTTTTTGGATCTCATCTTGAGAGTTGACAGCAACAGATTCCAAATGCAAATAGCACACTTGAAATTAACTCTGGACCTTTTATCTGCTCATCGTAATTAGGATAACAAGGGAATAAACATCACAGAGAAAAATGACTTTTCATATAAAACATAACTTTTACTGTTGTTAGTTAAAATAATACCCCTTCTTAGTATATATATTAGGCTACGTCAAATAATTAAACAAGGCCTTACTTGGACATATCAGGATAATGTAGTCCGATGTATAGAAAAATTTGCGGCAACTTACACAGTTAGATGACTGTGGACCTGGCCAAACGGTAGAAAGAGAGGTGGTGGATAAGGGGAGGGAACAATATCCCTAATACAACCCTCAATGTACCCCTGCCTACAGGCGGAGCACCCGCCCCGAAAGGGGCGACCCCACCTCTCGGTGGCTAAACCCTCACTGTCGCCTATTGATACCCTGCCTAAACGGATCAATGATGTTCGTCCCTTCTTTGGCAATATGTCCCGACGCGTTTCCCCAGACGTAGTCAAGGCTGGTTCATCAGGGGACTCAGGATAGTTGGTAAATTCTTGCAGGTTTCAATAGATAGATGCCCAACTGATAATAGTGGGCAAAGCTCTGATAGTTGCATAGCAGACCTCCTGGTGTAGTAAGGTGCATAGGTATTGCTCGATAGGTGATTCAAATACCTGGTTTTGGCGCCTAGATTAAACACTCAAATTCCAGGTCATTGAAGTTATACGGCAGTCACCAAGGGGTGGCGACTGGGATAATAGGATTCTCCGTAAGGAAGCCCAGTGGATATACCGCCTTAAAACAGTGTTTCCAATGGGACTAAATGAGCAGATTTCCTTTGGGTGTTTTATTTAGTCTCCTTCACTTTATTCATGCAGCAGCCAGCGCTATGGTTATCCTTTATAAATGTAAATCAGCCTTATATCGGACCGCAATTGGTCCAGCTATATATATCATTATGGGGGGCCTGTTCCTTTGACATAATTTTATGTTATTACAGTTTATATCCAGCCTCTCTATAAACTCCCTTTTTATATATACATATGGGATGATTGTTTTAAGATGCACAGTTCATCAACATGTGGCCCAAGAACTATATATCTACTATTACTCCCCTCCCCCCTTTTTCAATCATAGTGACAGCATCTAGCTGCCATTTCCTATCTCCTCCCACCTCCCTGCATGCGTTTCACAGGCAGGATATGATGTTGTGAGTGAATGCCGGCTCACTTCCGGTTTCGGAGGCACATGTGCGTTCCACCTGGTGCTGCGTGCGTTCCAAAGACAGGAAGTGGAGTTTTTTTTCAATCCCAGGCACTAATAGGGTTATCCAGGAGGCGGGGCTTAAATCTAGGCGCCAAAACCAGGTATTTGAATCACCTATCGAGCAATACCTATGCACCTTACTACACCAGGAGGTCTGCTATGCAACTATCAGAGCTTTGCCCACTATTATCAGTTGGGCATCTATCTATTGAAACCTGCAAGAATTTACCAACTATCCTGAGTCCCCTGATGAACCAGCCTTGACTACGTCTGGGGAAACGCGTCGGGACATATTGCCAAAGAAGGGACGAACATCATTGATCCGTTTAGGCAGGGTATCAATAGGCGACAGTGAGGGTTTAGCCACCGAGAGGTGGGGTCGCCCCTTTCGGGGCGGGTGCTCCGCCTGTAGGCAGGGGTACATTGAGGGTTGTATTAGGGATATTGTTCCCTCCCCTTATCCACCACCTCTCTTTCTACCGTTTGGCCAGGTCCACAGTCATCTAACTGTAAGTTGCCGCAAATTTTTCTATACATCGGACTACATTATCCTGATATGTCCAAGTAAGGCCTTGTTTAATTATTTGACGTAGCCTAATATATATACTAAGAAGGGGTATTATTTTAACTAACAACAGTAAAAGTTATGTTTTATATGAAAAGTCATTTTTCTCTGTGATGTCTATATTGAAACTTTTCGTAACCCTATAAATTCCACTGTGATTTGTTTGAAAATTGAGTATGGCAGGTTTTCTCACAGGACCCATAGACACTAACGCTTGGCTGAATGATGCTCAGGAGGTGTTTTCTGAGAGAGAGGGAGACACAAACCTTGATAAGACACCAACACTAAAAGGTACATTTAGTGATTTATACGAGGGCTACAAAGAGAATCTAAAATCCTGGTGGGAGTGCCAATCCTTGGAAAATTATATTAAGAACAAAATAGTTCCAAAAGGACTTAGAGTACAGGTCACACCAGCACAGCGATCACGTTCTTCACAATTATTGGAGAAGTGGGAGGAGGAGCTTTTGTCCAGCTCAATTCGCTTCATGCAGCTGTTGTTGGATGAGGAGAAAGTGATCCTGAACAGAACCTCAAAACACCTCAATACCCTCATTGAGTCAGCCTTAAAACTGAAATCCGATTCTGATTTCAGCAGGAGAGAGAATATCTTACGTACAAACGTAGAAAGGTACCAGACAGTTCTTAAAGAAAGAAAACATAGACAGTTTGTACGGGATCTGTCAGATTTTCGTGAAAAACACGCCTTTGAGTTTCTCAATACTAAACCCCAAAATAATCCCGGCACTGATATATCCTCTACTGACCCTGAGTCTTCAGATACAGAGAGAGGTACAAATTTTTTTAGGGGTAGAAATAGAGCCAGAGGAAGAGGGAGGAGACGATGGCCACAAGGCCAACGAGGATACAGGGGCACGAATCCCATAGCCAACTATCAGGGTTTCTCACAAAACACAGTAATAGAACCCACACTGCAGGCATCCTCCTCTGCTTTACCTTCTTCAGTCTCCTTACCAATTCCAACATCCTCTACCGGCACTTTTTTAGAAGTAAGTGGGGGGACAAACACCTTCCCCTACCAATTGAGAGACGGGTACACTGGAACAATCCAGAAGTCCACCAAAACCAAATAACATCACTCCCCAACCAGGTGATTAATCTGACGGAGAGACCGCTGACTGACCAAGAGGTGAAACTTCTAACAAGGGGTCTGTCATTCGTTCCTACAACCAGATTTTGTTGCTTTGACTGGGTCAAGGACCTTAGCCTCTTCGTGCGTAAATTAAAGTGGCACAAATTTTTCAAAAACCATGACAAGGAGGAATGTATCAAATTAGGTATATCCCTGGAAGATCTTGAGGGAGTTCGTACACTTAGCTCGCTCCTGATTGAAAATGAATATACCCCGAGTCTAGGTCCTTTTACACATCTCAGACCCAAAAGCACTAGAATGCCTCCACCACAAGAGACTGCAGCGATCGACCTGTTCAATAGACTAGTGATAGACCAACTTGAGAAATTGAAGGAAGCCAACACAAAAGGGCCCATAAACTTATGTAAAGATCAGATGGATGCTCTAAAAAATCTAGAATCAGACAAGAACATTGTGTGTAAGCCATCTGATAAGGGGGGAAATATCGTAATCATGGACCATCCTACCTATTACGATATGTGCCTCAAATTACTAGATGACAGAACATGTTATTCCATCCTGCCATCAAACCCTACAGCTGAGTTCTCTGACCACCTGGAGTCTATCCTTATAGAGGCCCTTGACAAGGGTCTGATTTCCAAGGATGAGATGAAATACTTGGTACCTTTACACCCCCAGATTCCCACTTTTTACTCACTTCCCAAAATTCATAAGGGGTACCCTCCCCTTATGGGCCGCCCCATTGTATCCGGGGTAGGATCGATTACCCATAGTCTCAGCACATATGTTGATAACATCCTGCGTCCCTTTGTATCAGCACTACCCTCGTATATTAGAGACACAACAGACCTTCTACTTAAGATTGACAACATACAAGTAGATGATAGGGTTCTGTTGGCATCCATAGATGTGGAGGCTTTGTACACCAGCATCCCGCACAACTGGGGGATTACAGCCGTCGAGTACTTCCTCAGTACTAGAGGAACTCAGTATAAGCCTCACTCTGATTTTGTTATCCAGTCACTGGAATTCATACTGACGCACAACTATTTTGTATTTGGGACGCGTTTCCTCCACCAGCTCAGGGGTACGGCAATGGGTAGCCCATGTGCGCCCAGTTATGCCAACCTATTCCTGGGCTGGTGGGAGGACACCATCGTGTTTAATGAACCATGTCGTCAATGGGCCCAGAATATCGTATTCTGGGGGAGATACATTGACGACGTGTTTATCATATGGGATGGCACTAGTGATTCTTTTTCCGATTTCGTTACTCACCTCAACACCAATAATATAGGTCTCAGGTTCACCTCTGAGAGCGACAGAGAAAGCATTGCCTTCTTGGATATACGCATTACTAAGCGTCAGGGTGAACTGCATACTGAAACTTATAGGAAACCGACGGCCACCAATAGCCTTTTGTGGTGGGACAGTTATCACCCTGAGAGCCTTAGACGCGGTATCCCAAAAGGACAGTACCTCAGAGTCAGACGAAATTGTTCCACATATGAATCGTTCCATCACCAAGCAGCAGACATGTGCAAGAGATTCCAACAACGGGGATATCCCAATCTAGTTTTGAGGGATGCGTTTTTACATTCCAGTAAAATAGACCGCCAAGCCCTATTAGTGAACAAGACCCAGAATGTTAAAAAAGGAGATAACACCATCAGAATTATCGGTACTTTTGATCACCAAAATCAGAAAGTTAGGGGTATCTTAAGTAGATTTTGGGATGTTCTCCTGACCGATCCAGATATTAAGGATGTGCTCCCCCCCAGACCAGCGATCACATATAGACGTGGACTGCTCCCTAAAGGACAGATTGGTGCACAGTCACTACCAAAGACCAACAGGAACCACCACATGGCTTAATCCCAAACCAACGGGTACTTTTAAGTGTGGCGGAAACTGTGTTTGCTGCCCATTTATTTTAAAATCAAAGGTGTTCACTAGTGTTACCACCGGAATAACATATACTATACGGGACTTCGCTAACTGTCGCACCCAAGGGGTGGTCTACCTGTGTACTTGTAGTTGCCCTCTGAGTTACGTGGGAAAAACCAAACGTGAACTTAGGAGACGAGTTGGGGAACACCTAGGTGACGTCAGGAACCGTAGAGACAAACCGATTGCACGTCATGTGCTTGAGGTACATGATGGCGATGTGAGTACACTCAAATTCCAGGTCATTGAAGTTATACGGCAGTCACCAAGGGGTGGCGACTGGGATAATAGGATTCTCCGTAAGGAAGCCCAGTGGATATACCGCCTTAAAACAGTGTTTCCAATGGGACTAAATGAGCAGATTTCCTTTGGGTGTTTTATTTAGTCTCCTTCACTTTATTCATGCAGCAGCCAGCGCTATGGTTATCTTTTATAAATGTAAATCAGCCTTATATCGGACCGCAATTGGTCCAGCTATATATATCATTATGGGGGGCCTGTTCCTTTGACATAATTTTATGTTATTACAGTTTATATCCAGCCTCTCTATAAACTCCCTTTTTATATATACATATGGGATGATTGTTTTAAGATGCACAGTTCATCAACATGTGGCCCAAGAACTATATATCTACTATTACTCCCCTCCCCCCTTTTTCAATCATAGTGACAGCATCTAGCTGCCATTTCCTATCTCCTCCCACCTCCCTGCATGCGTTTCACAGGCAGGATATGATGTTGTGAGTGAATGCCGGCTCACTTCCGGTTTCGGAGGCACATGTGCGTTCCACCTGGTGCTGCGTGCATTCCAAAGACAGGAAGTGGAGTTTTTTTCAATCCCAGGCACTAATAGGGTTATCCAGGAGGCGGGGCTTAAATCTAGGCGCCAAAACCAGGTATTTGAATCACCTATCGAGCAATACCTATGCACCTTACTACACCAGGAGGTCTGCTATGCAACTATCAGAGCTTTTCCCACTATTATCAGTTGGGCATCTATCTATTGAAACCTGCAAGAATTTACCAACTATCCTGAGTCCCCTGATGAACCAGCCTTGACTACGTCTGGGGAAACGCGTCGGGACATATTGCCAAAGAAGGGACGAACATCATTGATCCGTTTAGGCAGGGTATCAATAGGCGACAGTGAGGGTTTAGCCACCGAGAGGTGGGGTCGCCCCTTTCGGGGCGGGTGCTCCGCCTGTAGGCAGGGGTACATTGAGGGTTGTATTAGGGATATTGTTCCCTCCCCTTATCCACCACCTCTCTTTCTACCGTTTGGCCAGGTCCACAGTCATCTAACTGTAAGTTGCCGCAAATTTTTCTATACATCGGACTACATTATCCTGATATGTCCAAGTAAGGCCTTGTTTAATTATTTGACGTAGCCTAATATATATACTAAGAAGGGGTATTATTTTAACTAACAACAGTAAAAGTTATGTTTTATATGAAAAGTCATTTTTCTCTGTGATGTCTATATTGAAACTTTTCGTAACCCTATAAATTCCACTGTGATTTGTAACAAGGGAATAACACACACCTGGCCATGGAACAGCAGAGAAGCCAGTTGTCCCATTACTTTTGGTCCCTTACCAAGTGGGAGGCACATATGCAAACTGTTGTAATTCCTACACCGGTCACCTGATTTGGATGTTAATACCCTCAAATTAAAACTGACAGTCTGAAGTTAAAGGCGTGGTATCCAGTTCCTGGTTTCAGCACTCGGCAGGGGGCGGGCTCCATCTTGATTGAAGTCTTCTCCCGGCCGGGCCGTGTGCTGGACTGAACGCACACGCCGAGGCCGCACATGCGCCCTGGTGACTTCTTCCTGGCCAGTATACTATACTGGCCAGGAAGAAATTACCATAGCGCATGCGCGGCCTCGGAGTGCGCTATAGGGACTGCGTGCAGCCGGGAGAAGAGAAGAAGTCGTCTGCGCAAGCGCGGCCACCGCGGTTCCTGAGAAGAGGGGTGGCCGTAACTAGGGGAGACGGAAGACAACAGGTAAGTATATGTTTATTTTCTTCTAAGGGGTGGGAATTAGTTAATTAAATATATTTAGAAAAATGATCACTGTTAAATCATTAACAGATTTAACAGTGATCATTAAGATGGGAATACCCCTTTAAAGCACATCTTGTTAGTTTCATTTCAAATCCATTGTGGTGGTGTATAGAGCCAAACATTTTAGAATTGTGTCGATGTCCAAATATTTATGGACGTGACTGTACGTTCCCTTTCAGCCACACGTTTATACTTGTTGCCCATATTCCTCAAGTTATTTTTAATTTTCCGCCATATAGATAACAATGATGACGAAAAATGTTTCTCCTCAGGGATACCAGAAGTATCAGACAAAGAAAAAGTGCCAAACTGCGGGTGAAACCCATATGCCCCAAAAATCGTTGACTTACCAGTGGACTCCTGTCTACGATTGTTTATGGCAAACTCTGCCGAAGACCAAAACATAGACCACTCCTCCTGGTTCTCAGAGACAAAACATCTCAAGTAAGTCTCCAGACTTTGATTAGTGTGTTCCGTCTGTCCGTTCGACAGTTGTACCCCCAGTTGGGTACAGAACGCCTTCCGGAATCTGAAAACAAACTAAGTTCCACGATCCAAGACCACGTCAGAGGGAATGCCATGCAGTTTCACAATGTTGTCAACAAACACTTGTGCAAGTGTTTTAGCATTAGGTAGGCCCAGCAACGCTATAAAGTGCACCATTTAATTAAAGCGATCAACTACCACCCGAATAACTGTCTTTCCTGAAGAATTTGGTAGATCAGAGATAAAATCCATGGATAAGTGAGTCCATGGTCTGGACGGGAATGGCAACGGAAGTAGAAATCCGGAAGGCCGAGTATGTGTCACCTTAGCATGTGCACAGGTACTACAGGCTGACACATAGTCTTTAACACACTTACGCAACCCCGGCAACCAGAATCTACGAGAGATGAGGTCGGCAGTGGATCTACTCCCAGGGTGTCCCGTAAGAACCGTACAGTGATGTTCCTCAAACATCTTGTGACGCAATTCCGATGGCACAAACTATTTCCCAGAGGGACAAGAATCCATTGTGTCTCCCTGAGCCTCTAATACCTTCACCTCTAGGTCAGGGTAAAGAGCGGATATCACCACCCCTTCCAACAGTATAGGACTCGGATTTTCAAAATCACAACCTCCATGAAAACTACGTGACAAGGCATCTGCCTTGACATTCTTAACCCCAGGATGATAGGTGACAATCAAATTGAATCTGGTGAAAAACAAAGACCATTTGGGCTTGTCTCGGGTTCACTCGTTTAGCTGACTCGAGGTAAGCCAGGTTTTTGTGATCCGTGTACACCGTTATCGGATGAATCCCCCCCTTCCAACCAATGATGCCATTCCTCAAAAGCCAACTTAATGGCCAGTAACTCTCTGTTACCCACATCATAATTTTACTCTGCTCTCTGCGGAAGAGAGTTTTTTTGGGAAAAAAAGGCACACCGACGCCATTTACCAGGTTATGGGCCCTGCTCCTACCTCCACCTCCCGCCACTTCCACAATGAAAGGTTGTGATACGTCCGGCTGCACCAATATAGGCACAGACGAGAAGCATTCCTTAAATCACAGAAAAGGCTCGCAACGCCAAATCAGACCATACTGAAACATCTGTCCCTTTCTTAGTCATGTCCATTAAGGATTTTACTATTGTCGAACAATTCTGAACAAATTTTTCGGTAACAGTTGGTAAACCCCAAAAACTTCATAAGAGCCTTCAGATTTTCAGGTCGATCCCAGTCCAATACAGCACAGACTTTCTCTGGATCCATTCGAAAACCTGAAGATGACAGCAGGTAGCCCAAAAACTGCACCTTGTGTACAGCAAAAACACACTTCTCTAATTTTGCGTACAGTTTATTGTACAATTTATTGTCCTATAGGATCTGTAACACCTGTCTAATGTGATCCTGATGTATCTCCACGTCTGGAGAATAAATTAGAATGTCATCCAAATATATATATAGATACTTTTGCCTGGGTTTGATTAAGGTGTAATCAAGTTATAGAAACATTACCACCGTAGAGTTACTCACAATACTGCTTAACAAGAGCAATATCTGTATTGACAGAAGTGAATACATCAACTTGTTGATAGATCGCCACCATGTGTTACTCACGGTACTGTTGACCAGAGGCGGATATTTGCATCAACAGAAGTGTAGTTACCCAAGTATCTGGTGGTTCCTCCTTGAAGATTAGTGGATGCAGAGTGAACACCGTCTTGTCGGGCCTTGTTGTTCCTGATGAGTCTTGATTATATTTCAGAAAAATAGGACCGATTTGATTGATAGGGTCCAAACAGTACACAAGTCCGCTTATAGGCAATGTGGGAGGCTATCCCTTATGGCAGGCATGCTTAACCTGCGGCCCTCCAGCTATTGCAAAACTATAACTTCCAGTATTCCCGAACAGCCTACAGCTATCAGCCTACAGCAGGGCATTGTGGGAGTTGTAGTTTTACAACAGCTGGAGGGACACAGGTTGAGCATGCCTGCCTTATGGCTATGCTTACCCTGCCTACAAGCGGAGTGATTGCTCCGAAAGGTGCGCCCCCACTTCTCGGTGGCTGTTCCCTATTATGTTGTCCCTACTTGCGAAATTCCCAAATGGTGGAGAAACGTTGATATTAATAGTTCCACAACTTAGGTAAAAGAAGACAAGGGTATGAGATATCCAGCTAAGGATCTTCAAGAGTGGTGATGGTGGACCTAGGCATAAGGTTTAAAAAGGCTTTTCATCCCAACGTGTTTCCCTGCTGCTGCTGCTGCTGCTGCTGCTAGCCACTCATCTAATGGCAGGATTATCTTTCTCAGCGCCACTGATCCCCTGATGAACCTCTTCACTTCACTGGGGGAAACACGTTGGGATAAAAAGCTTATTTAAACTTTATGCCTAGGTCCACCATCACCACCCTTGAAGGTCCTTACCTGGATAAGTTGTGGAACTATTTATATCAATGTTTGGCAGTCTCCACCATTTGGGAATTTCGCAGGTAGGGACAACATAATAGGGAACAGCCAAGAGAACTATACTGTTTGTACACTATCAATCAAACTGGTCCTATTTTCCTGAAATATAATCAAGACTCATCAGGAACACCAAGGCCAGACAAGACGGTGTTCACTCTGCATCCACAGATCATCAAGGAAGAACCAACAGATACTCCTGTTGTTGCAAATATCCGCCTCTGGTCAACAGTACCGTTAGTAACCACATGGTGGCGATCCATCTACAAGTTGATGTATTCACTTCTGTCAATACAGATACTGCTTTTGTTAAGCAGTATTGAGAGTAACTCTACGGTGGTGATGTTTCTATACTTTAATTACACCTTAATCAATCCCAGGCAAAAGTATCTATATATATATTTTTTTTTTCATTGTTGTCTAAATCAATTTAAGTGGGATTTTAGTAACAGATAATAATTAAATGTTACGTTTTAAAGGGGAATTAATTTTGCTCAGTGATACTGTTTTTTTTATAAACCCCTGTAGGTATCCTTATTTTTCCAGTGAATTACATATTTGCAGCCACCAAATACTTACTAGAAGTGCACAAATAGTCCCACAACATGGACAGTGACATACCAGAGGGGGATCATTGGCAAAAATTTCTTAAAGGGAAACCCTCAAAAATGTGCCCTGCTGGAGCCTAGAAAGTTTTTGTTTTAGGTCACAGGCGTACAGGCCCCCAAAATTTGGCATTCACCTGACAGAAATAACTTGTGATTATGTGGCGGGAGGTATATTAGGCGGTCACTGGCTAAAAATTTTACTGTCGGCCAGTACAGGCCCCAAAAATTAGGCATTCATCTGACCGAAAAAAACTTGTGATGATGTGGCTGGAGGTACTTTAGGCGGTCAGGGGACACAAATTTCACTGTAGGCCATTACAGGCCCCAAAAATTAGGCATTCACCTGAAAGAAAATGCCATTTATGCCGCTGTATATACATAAGACAAGGACCATTCTTTGTTCCTTGTGGTGGCGGATATGTTTGGGCTGGCATGAGGAAATTCAATTACATGTGGTCGTCACAGGTGTTGAATTCCTCCGAGATCCATGCCTCATTCATTTTTAGAAATGTGAGGTAGTCCACACTGTCGTGAGCTAGGTGAGTGCGCTTATCACTTGCGATCCCCCCTGCTGCGCTGAACGTCCTTTCGGACAGGACACTCGACGAGGGGCAAGCCAAGAGTTCCATGGCAAATTGTGCCAGCTCTGGCCACAGTTTAAGCCTACACACTCAGTAGTCTAGGCGCTCCTCACTTCTCAGAGCGTCCACATCGACCATTAACCCGATGTAGTCGGACACCTGTCAATCTAGGCGTTCCCTGAGGCTGGATCTAGAGAGCGGCTGTTGATGGGTTGGCTGCAAGATAGAACTCATATGTTAAGTGACCAACACATCTTCAAAATGCCCTCTTATTGCAGGTTCGGTAGGATTGGTACCCGAACCTTTTTTGCTGTGGGTGGAAATTCCTCTGCCAGCGCCCGCAACAGCAGAATGCAGCATCTCTCACAGCAAGGTCTGGAAATGCTACATTCTGCCAGCCCTCTGTGATGCTGGTAACATGTCCACCATTTTGTGTTTGTATAGAGGGTTTAATATGTTGCCACCCAGTACTGGTCCTTGCCCTTTATGCTTTTTATATGGGGGTCCCTCTTCAAACACTGGAGCATGAAATCCCCTTTGCACTAAATTGGAAGCGGTGGAGCGCCCTGGCTCCTGCTCATCGCCCAGGAGAATGTCATCCTCGGTCTCCTCCCCCCAGCCTCGGACAACACCATGGATCCCCAAAAAGTTTAAAGTCCCCCTCAAAGCTTGCTCTTCTTGCTCCTCCTCCTCCTCCCCCCAGCCACCATCCTTCTCTGACTCCTCTATAGACTCCTGCTGACTTGTAGCCCCCCTGGGAATTCATTCAGCATTGCGACTTCCTCATCTTCCTGCTCCTGTTCCTGGACAGCTCGATCAATGACACAATGCAATGCATGCTCCAGAAAGAAGGCGTAAGGTACGATCTCACTGATGGTGCCCTTGCTGCGACTGACCAGTTTGGTGATCTCATCAAATGACCGTAGAAGTGCATGTGTTGCGCATGAGCAGCCACTGGCATGGTGAAAAGAAACCAAGCCCACCAGAACCTGTCCTGCTGCAGAATTCGTACAGGTAGTCATTAACGACATGTTGCTGCTGGAGCAGTCTATAAAGCATATACAAGGTGGAGATTCAGTGCGTCGGGCTGTCACAAATCAGTATTCTGACGGGCAAGTGGTGTCGCCGCTGAATGTCAGCAAGGCGAGCCATGGCCGTGTAAGATCTTCAAAATGGGCATAGATTTTCCTGGCCTGCCGCAAGACACCCTGGACCCCGGGGTATTTGGCAACGAATAGCTGCACGGCTAAGTTCAGGACGTGTGCCAGGCACAGGACCTGTGTCATTTTGCCCTGTTTCAGCGTGCTCAGCAGATTGGCACCGTTGTCGCACACCACTTTACCAACTGTCAAATTGAGCGGGGTTAGCCACTGATCAGCCTGTGACCGCAGAGCTCAAAGCAGTGCAGGACCGGTGTGGCTCTTGGCTTCCAGGCATAACAGCCGCAGCACAGCATGGCAATGTCTCACCTGGCACATCGAATAGGTTTTGGGGAGCTTGGGCGGCGGAGCGGAAGAGACGATAGCAGTGGAAAAGGAGGAGTCAGCCGAGGAGGAGACGGAGGATGGAGTAGGAGGAGGAGGAGGAGAAGAAGAGGCAGGCCTGCATGCAATACTTGGTGGTAACACTAAATCCACATGGGAGCCACGGGTTACATGCTTGACGGCCGTCAGAAGGTTCACCCAGTGGGCAGTAAAAGTTATGTACCTTCCCTACCAGTGTTTGCTAGACCACATGTGTGTGGCCAGAGATCTATTCACTTGCCACTGAACTTGGCCATATATATCTGGGATGACCTTCTGAGAGAATTATTTCCTTCTGGGGACCTTCCATTGCGGTGTGCTAATAGCAACAAATTTTCTAAAGGCCTCTGAGTCTTCCAGTTTATATGGCAGCAGTTGGCGGTCTAGCAGTTCTGACAAGCCAGCGGCCAGCTGTTGGGCAAGAGGGTTATCCGGCATCATCAACTTTTTACGCTTGAACATTTGGGCCACGGAAGCCTGCATTCTGCCAGATGAATGCAACGATGGCAGGTGGAGGACAATTGCGAGGAGAGAGGAAAAGTATAGGAGGCAGTACGTGGAGCACCGGGAGTGAGGCTTTGTGGGTTCTGATGGTGTTGCTCCCACTGGGCTCGGTGATGGGAGGCCAGGTGCCTTCTTAAGGTGGTCATCCCTAGGTGAGTGTTGGGCTTACCGCGACTTATGCGTTGACAGCACAGGCTGCAGATGGCAACACTATTGTCCACAGCTGACATGTTAAAAAGAGCCCACACTGTGGAGCCAAGTGCCGGCGTTCTGGGAGTGCCAGAAGTGACTGTGCATGGTGGATAGCTCGCTCATACATTTGCAGTCTGCTTTTTGCCTCCTGTGCCCTGCGAGCTCTGCCTTCTTCTCCTCCTTCTCCTCCCGCTCTGCTGCTCCATCTCTCCCTCTGAACTCCCCTCCTCTTCTTCTCTTGTGGGCACCCATGTGATGCCCATCGACATGTCATCATCGTCACCTTCACCACCACTGACATTTGAGATCTCGGAGTAGGCAGCAACAGCTGGGACCTCCCTCCTTGGACTGATCTGGGTACTGTCGGTAGACTGCTGGGTGGCGGCCGTTGCTACCTCCTCTTTCTCATCTGATGTCAATAATGGCTGCGCATCGGTAAGGTCTGGGAATGGATGGGAAAATAATTGACTCGAGTGGAGGGGCTATGGTGGTGGTGTATTTGGGGGTGCACACAGCAGAGAGTGAGGGGGGTGCAGATACAGAGGATGAGGAAGGTGCAGAAGCAGAAGGGTAAGTGAACCACTCAACCAACTATGGTGCACCCTTTGAAGTAATCACACTTTTTGATTCTTAATTTTAGGTACCGACTGGCACCGCAACACAGATGCCCCTCTGCTTTTGATGACTGTGTCATGGCTGCAGTTCACTTTTTAAGACGGCACAAGAATATGGAGTGGATCCTTCCTTTGTTATAATATGTGGTGACAGTGCTGGGGACAGTCTCACAGCTGGGATTTGGCTAGCCCTTGTGGGTAGATCAGATATTCCAAAACGTCTTCTTGCCCAAGTGATGATATATCCAGTGGTCCAGATGGCTGACTTTAATGTACCCTCACACCAGCAAAATAAGATGGTGCCTTTGTTGCCTCAAGAATATGCAGTATACTACTTAATGATATATGTGGTTGGTGATCTCTCAATATCAAAAGAAATTATAAAGGGCAGCCATGTTCCTCCTGAAATAAGACAGAAGTTAAGCAAATGGTGGAGTTCTGAGGAGTTTACAGACCAGGCTGTGGATAATGTTATTAATTATATTAGAAATCTTTAAAACCTTGTATAAGTGGAGATTTGTGTTTTTGTGTTTGAGGTAACACAAGATATTACATGTTCTGTATAGAGTTGAGCGAACACCTGGATGTTCGGGTTCGAGAAGTTCGGCCGAACTTCCCGAAAATGTTCGGGTTCGGGATCCGAACCCGATCCGAACTTCGTCCCGAACCCGAACCCCATTGAAGTCAATGGGGACCCGAACTTTTCGGCACTAAAACGGCTGTAAAACAGCCCAGGAAAGGGCTAGAGGGCTGCAAAAGGCAGCAACATGTAGGTAAATCCCCTGCAAACAAATGTGGATAGGGAAATGAATTAAAATAAAAATTTAATAAATAAAAATTAACCAAAATCAATTGGAGAGAGGTCCCATAGCAGAGAATCTGGCTTCCCGTCACCCACCACTGTCCATTCTCAGATATTTAGGCCCCGGCACCCAGGCAGAGGAGAGAGGTCCCGTAACAGACAATCTGGCTTCATGTCAGCAGAGAATCAGTCTTCATGTCATAGCAGAGAATCAGGCTTCACGTCACCCACCACTGCAACAGTCCATTTTCATAAATTTAGGCCCAGCACCCAGGCAGAGGAGAGAGGTCCCGTAACAGACAATCTGGCTTCATGTCAGCAGAGAATTAGTCTGCATGTCATAGCAGAAAATCAGGCTTCACGTCACCCAGCACTGTAAGAGTCCATTTTCATAAATTTAGGCCCAGCACCCAGGCAGAGGAGAGAGGTCCCGTAACAGACAATCTGGCTTCATGTCAGCAGAGAATTAGTCTGCATGTCATAGCAGAAAATCAGGCTTCACGTCACCCAGCACTGTAAGAGTCCATTTTCATAAATTTAGGCCCAGCACCCAGGCAGAGGAGAGAGGTCCCGTAACAGACAATCTGGCTTCATGTCAGCAGAGAATCAGTCTTCATGTCATAGCAGAGAATCAGGCTTCACGTCACCCACCACTGCAACAGTCCATTGGCATATATTTAGGCCCAGCACACAGGCAGAGGAGAGAGGTCCCGTAACAGAGGATCTGTCTTCATGTCAGCAGAGAATTAGTCTGCATGTCATAGCAGAGAATCAGGCTTCACGTCACCCAACATTGGAACAGTCCATTGGCATATATTTAGGCCCCGGCACCCAGACAGAGGAGAGGTTCATTCAACTTTGGGTAGCCTCGCAATATAATGGTAAAATGAAAATAAAAATAGGATTGAATGAGGAAGTGCCCTGGAGTACAATAATATATGGTTAAGGGGAGGTAGTTAATGTCTAATCTGCACAAGGGATGGACAGGTCCTGTGGGATCCATGCCTGGTTCATTTTTATGAACGTCAGCTTGTCCACATTGGCTGTAGACAGGCGGCTGCGTTTGTCTGTAATGACGCCCCCTGCCGTGCTGAATACACGTTCAGACAAAACGCTGGCCGCCGGGCAGGCCAGCACCTCCAAGGCATAAAAGGCTAGCTCTGGCCACGTGGACAATTTAGAGACCCAGAAGTTGAATGGGGCCGAACCATCAGTCAGTACGTGGAGGGGTGTGCACACGTACTGTTCCACCATGTTAGTGAAATGTTGCCTCCTGCTAACACGTTGCGTATCAGGTGGTGGTGCAGTTAGCTGTGGCGTGTTGACAAAAGTTTTCCACATCTCTGCCATGCTAACCCTGCCCTCAGAGGAGCTGGCCGTGACACAGCTGCCTTGGCGACCTCTTGCTCCTCCTCTGCCTTGGCCTTGGGCTTCCACTTGTTCCCCTGTGACATTTGGGAATGCTCTAAGTAGCGCGTCTACCAACGTGCGCTTGTACTCGCGCATCTTCCTATCACGCTCCAGTGCAGGAAGTAAGGTGGGCACATTGTCTTTGTAGCGTGGATCCAGCAGGGTGGCAACCCAGTAGTCCGCACACGTTAAAATGTGGGCAACTCTGCTGTCGTTGCGCAGGCACTGCAGCATGTAGTCGCTCATGTGTGCCAGGCTGCCCAGGGGTAAGGACAAGCTGTCCTCTGTGGGAGGCGTATCGTCATTGTCCTGCCTTTCCCCCCAGCCACGCACCAGTGATGGACCCGAGCTGCGTTGGGTGCCACCCCGCTGTGACCATGCTTCATCCTCATCCTCCTCCACCTCCTCCTCATCCTCGTCCTCCTCGTCCTCCAGTAGTGGGCCCTGTCTGGCCACATTTTTACCTGGCCTCTACTGTTGCCAAAAACTACCCTCTGAGCCACTTCGAAGAGACTGGCCTGAAAGTGCTAAAAATGACCCCTCTTCCTCCTCCTCCTCCTCCTCCTGGGCCACCTCCTCTTCCATCATCGCCCTAAGTGTTTTCTCAAGGAGACATAGAAGTGGTATTGTAACGCTGATAACGGCGTCATCGCCACTGGCCATGTTGGTGGAGTACTCGAAACAGCGCAACAGGGCACACAGGTCTCGCATGGAGGCCCAGTCATTGGTGGTGAAGTGGTGCTGTTCTGTAGTGCGACTGACCCGTGCGTGCTGCAGCTGAAACTCCACTATGGCCTGCTGTTGCTCGCACAGTCTGTCCAGCATGTGCAAGGTGGAGTTCCACCTGGTGGGCACGTCGCATATGAGGCGGTGAGCGGGAAGGCCGAAGTTACGCTGTAGCGCAGACAGGCAAGCAGCAGCAGGATGTGAACGCCGGAAGCGCAGACAGACGGCCCGCACTTTATGCAGCAGCTCTGACATGTCGGGGTAGTTGTGAATGAACTTCTGCACCACCAAATTCAGCACATGCGCCAAGCAAG
Organism: Bufo gargarizans; assembly: GCF_014858855.1. Lineage (NCBI taxonomy): Eukaryota > Metazoa > Chordata > Amphibia > Anura > Bufonidae > Bufo > Bufo gargarizans. The sequence continues at coordinate 48,538,008 of NC_058081.1, read as the reverse complement.
GGATGTGCGTCAAATTGGCTAGTCCCAGAGCTGCAACGAGATTTTGCCCATTATCACACACCACCAGGCCGGGCTTGAGGCTCACCGGCAGCAACCACTCGTCGGTCTGTTGTTCTATACCCCGCCACAACTCCTGTGCGGTGTGGGGCCTGTCCCCCAAACATATGAGTTTCAGAATGGCCTGCTGACGTTTACCCCGGGCTGTGCTGAAGTTGTTGGTGAAGGTGTGTGGCTGACTGGATGAGCAGGTGGAAGAAGAGGAGGAGGAAGCCGAGAAGGTGGAGGTGGCAACTGGAGGCAAAGAATGTTGCCCTGCGATCCTTGGCGGCGGAAGGACGTGCGCTAAACAGCTCTCCGCCTGGGGCCCAGCTGCCACTACATTTACCCAGTGTGCAGTTAGGGACATATAGCGTCCCTGGCCGTGCTTACTGGTCCACGTATCTGTGGTTAGGTGGACCTTGCTACAGATGGCGTTGCGCAGTGCACACTTGATTTTATCGGATACTTGGTTGTGCAGGGAAGGCACGGCTCTCTTGGAAAAGTAGTGGCGGCTGGGAACAACATACTGTGGGACAGCAAGCGACATGAGCTGTTTGAAGCTGTCTGTGTCCACCAGCCTAAATGACAGCATTTCATAGGCCAGTAGTTTAGAAATGCTGGCATTCAGGGCCAGGGATCGAGGGTGGCTAGGTGGGAATTTACGCTTTCTCTCAAATGTTTGTGAGATGGAGAGCTGAACGCTGGCGTGTGACATGGTTGAGACGCTTGGTGACGGAGGTGGTGGTGTTGGTGGTACATCCCCTGTTTGCTGGGCGGCAAGTGCCAACGTTCCTCCAGAGGCAGAGGAAGAGGCCAAGGCGGCAGCAGCAGAAGAGGTAGCAGGGGGAGCCTGAGTGACTTCCTTGGTTTTAAGGTGTTTACTCCACTGCAGTTCATGCTTTGCATGCAGGTGCCTGGTCATGCAGGTTGTGCTCAGGTTCAGAACGTTAATGCCTCGCTTCAGGCTCTGATGGCACAGCGTGCAAACCACTCGGGTCTTGTCGTCAGCACATTGTTTGAAGAAGTGCCATGCCAGGGAACTCCTTGAAGCTGCCTTTGGGGTGCTCGGTCCCAGATGGCGGCGGTCAGTAGCAGGCGGAGTCTCTTGGCGGCGGGTGTTCTGCTTTTGCCCACTGCTCCCTCTTTTGCTACGCTGTTGGCTCGGTCTCACCACTGCCTCTTGCTCCGAACTGTGAAAGTCAGTGGCACGACCTTCATTCCATGTGGGGTCTAGGACCTCATCATCCCCTGCATCGTCTTCCACCCAGTCTTGATCCCTGACCTCCTGTTCAGTCTGCACACTGCAGAAAGACGCAGCAGTTGGCACCTGTGTTTCGTCATCATCAGAGACATGCTGAGGTGGTATTCCCATGTCCTCATCATCAGGAAACATAAGTGGTTGTGCGTCAGTGCAGTCTATGTCTTCCACCGCTGGGGAAGGGCTAGGTGGATGCCCTTGGGAAACCCTGCCAGCGGAGTCTTCAAACAGCATAAGAGACTGCTGCATAACTTGAGGCTGAGACAGTTTCCCTGGTATGCATGGGGGTGATGTGACAGACTGATGGGGTTGGTTTTCAGGCGCCATCTGTGCACTTTCTGCAGAAGACTGGGTGGGAGATAATGTGAACGTGCTGGATCCACTGTCGGCCACCCAATTGACTAATGCCTGTACCTGCTCAGGCCTTACCATCCTTAGAACGGCATTGGGCCCCACCATATATCGCTGTAAATTCTGGCGGCTACTGGGACCTGAGGTAGTTGGTACACTAGGACGTGTGGATGTAGCAGAACGGCCACGTCCTCTCCCAGCACCAGAGGGTCCACTAACACCACCACGACCATGTCCACGTCCACGTCCGCGTCCCTTACTAGATGTTTTCCTCATTGTTATGGTTCACCACAACAACAAAAATATTATTTGGCCCAATGTATTGTATTCAAATTCAGCGGGATATAAATTTGAGGCCTAGTATTTAGGCGCTGGGTGACCGGTATGGATTTAGTGACAGAATTAGACTTGGAAATGCACAGTAGCGTGTGTGTGAAGTTATTCTGAATGACCCTATGTGCACCTTGAATATTATATACCCTTTTAGGGATAGATTTCAAATAGCTCTGATATAGCAGAAACCACTAAATTATGAAATTGCTAAATTGGGAATTGTATTTCAACCCAGAACAAAAAATGTGCTTTGGCGGACACTAAATAACTTGCCCATCCACAACAGGACAGCGGTAACGACAGATTTAGCGGGATATAAATTTGAGGCCTAGTATTTAGGCGCTGGGTGACCGGTATGGATTTAGTGACAGAATTAGACTTGGAAATGCACAGTAGCGTGTGTGTGAAGTTATTCTGAATGACCCTATGTGCACCTTGAATATTATATACCCTTTTAGGGATAGATTTCAAATAGCTCTGATATAGCAGAAACCACTAAATTATGAAATTGCTAAATTGGGAATTGTATTTCAACCCTGAACAAAAAATGTGCTTTAACGGACACTAAATAACTTGTCCAGCCACAACAGTACAGCGGTAACGACAGATTTAGCGGGATATAAATTTGAGGCCTAGTATTTAGGCGCTGGGTGACCGGTATGGATTTACTAACAGCATTAGACTTGGAAATGCACAGTAGCGTGTGTGTGAAGTTATTCTGAATGACCCTATGTGCATCTTGAATATTATATACCCTTTTAGGGATAGATTTCAAATTGCTCTGATACAGCAGAAACCACTAAATTATGAAATTGCTAAATTGGGAATTGTATTTCAACCCAGAACAAAAAATGTGCTTTGACGGACACTAAATAACTTGCCCATCCACAACAGGACAGCGGTAATGACAGATTTAGCGGGATATAAATTTGAGGCCTAGTATTTAGGCGCTGGGTGACCGGTATGGATTTACTAACAGCATTAGACTTGGAAATGCACAGTAGCGTGTGTGTGAAGTTATTCTGAATGACCCTATGTGCATCTTGAATATTATATACCCTTTTAGGGATAGATTTCAAATAGCTCTGATACAGCAGAAACCACTAAATTATGAAATTGCTAAATTGGGAATTGTATTTCAACCCTGAACAAAAAATGTGCTTTAACGGACACTAAATAACTTGCCCAGCCACAACAGTACAGCGGTAACGACAGATTTAGCGGGATATAAATTTGAGGCCTAGTATTTAGGCGCTGGGTGACCGGTATGGATTTAGTGACAGAATTAGACTTGGAAATGCACAGTAGCGTGTGTGTGAAGTTATTCTGAATGACCCTATGTGCACCTTGAATATTATATACCCTTTTAGGGATAGATTTCAAATAGCTCTGATATAGCAGAAACCACTAAATTATGAAATTGCTAAATTGGGAATTGTATTTCAATTCAGAACAAAAAATGTGCTTTGGCGGACACTTAAATAACTTGCCCATCCACAACAGGACAGCGGTAACGACAGATTTAGCGGGATATAAATTTGAGGCCTAGTATTTAGGCGCTGGGTGACCGGTATGGATTTAGTGACAGAATTAGACTTGGAAATGCACAGTAGCGTGTGTGTGAAGTTATTCTGAATGACCCTATGTGCACCTTGAATATTATATACCCTTTTAGGGATAGATTTCAAATAGCTCTGATACAGCAGAAACCACTAAATTATGAAATTGCTAAATTGGGAATTGTATTTCAACCCAGAACAAAAAATGTGCTTTGACGGACACTAAATAACTTGCCCATCCACAACAGGACAGCGGTAACGACAGATTTAGCGGGATATAAATTTGAGGCCTAGTATTTAGGCGCTGGGTGACCGGTATGGATTTAGTGACAGAATTAGACTTGGAAATGCACAGTAGCGTGTGTGTGAAGTTATTCTGAATGACCCTATGTGCACCTTGAATATTATATACCCTTTTAGGGATAGATTTCAAATAGCTCTGATATAGCAGAAACCACTAAATTATGAAATTGCTAAATTGGGAATTGTATTTCAATTCAGAACAAAAAATGTGCTTTGGCGGACACTTAAATAACTTGCCCATCCACAACAGGACAGCGGTAACGACAGATTTAGCGGGATATAAATTTGAGGCCTAGTATTTAGGCGCTGGGTGACCGGTATGGATTTAGTGACAGAATTAGACTTGGAAATGCACAGTAGCGTGTGTGTGAAGTTATTCTGAATGACCCTATGTGCACCTTGAATATTATATACCCTTTTAGGGATAGATTTCAAATAGCTCTGATATAGCAGAAACCACTAAATTATGAAATTGCTAAATTGGGAATTGTATTTCAACCCAGAACAAAAAATGTGCTTTGGCGGACACTAAATAACTTGCCCATCCACAACAGGACAGCGGTAACGACAGATTTAGCGGGATATAAATTTGAGGCCTAGTATTTAGGCGCTGGGTGACCGGTATGGATTTAGTGACAGAATTAGACTTGGAAATGCACAGTAGCGTGTGTGTGAAGTTATTCTGAATGACCCTATGTGCACCTTGAATATTATATACCCTTTTAGGGATAGATTTCAAATAGCTCTGATACAGCAGAAACCACTAAATTATGAAATTGCTAAATTGGGAATTGTATTTCAACCCAGAACAAAAAATGTGCTTTGACGGACACTAAATAACTTGCCCATCCACAACAGGACAGCGGTAACGACAGATTTAGCGGGATATAAATTTGAGGCCTAGTATTTAGGCGCTGGGTGACCGGTATGGATTTAGTGACAGAATTAGACTTGGAAATGCACAGTAGCGTGTGTGTGAAGTTATTCTGAATGACCCTATGTGCACCTTGAATATTATTTACCCTTTTAGGGATAGATTTCAAATAGCTCTGATATAGCAGAAACCACTAAATTATGAAATTGCTAAATTGGGAATTGTATTTCAACCCTGAACAAAAAATGTGCTTTAACGGACACTAAACAACTTGCCCAGCCACAACAGTACAGCGGTAACGACAGATTTAGCGGGATATAAATTTGAGGCCTAGTATTTAGGCGCTGGGTGACCGGTATGGATTTACTAACAGAATTAGACTTGGAAATGCACAGTAGCGTGTGTGTGAAGTTATTCTGAATGACCCTATGTGCACCTTGAATATTATATACCCTTTTAGGGATAGATTTCAAATAGCTCTGATATAGCAGAAACCACTAAATTATGAAATTGCTAAATTGGGAATTGTATTTCAACCCTGAACAAAAAATGTGCTTTGACGGACACTAAATAACTTGCCCAGCCACAACAGTACAGCGGTAACAACAGATTTAGCGGGATATAAATTTGAGGCCTAGTATTTAGGCGCTGGGTGACCGGTATGGATTTAGTGACAGAATTAGACTGGGATATGGCCAAAAAATAACCACACTATTGCTGGTTAAATGCACTTGGTGTGACAGCTTGACCAACCACACTACTGAGGGTTAAATGCACTTGGTGACGGGCGCAGCTTGCCCCTGATGTAGTATATGGCCAAAAAATGAACAGACTATTGCTGGTTAAATGCACTTGGTGTGACAGCTTGACAAACCACACTACTGAGGGTTAAATGCACTTGGTGACGGGCGCAGCTTGCCCCTGATGTAGTATATGGCCAAAAAATGAACAGACTATTGCTGGTTAAATGCACTTGGTGACGGGCGCAGCTTGCCCCTGATTTAGTATATGGCCAAAAAATGAACAGACTATTGCTGGTTAAATGCACTTGGTGTGACAGCTTCACCCTGATGTAGGCTTTAGCCAAAAAACAACCACACTATTGAGGGTTAAATGCACTTGGTGACAGGCGCAGCTTGCCCCTGATGTAGTATATGGCCAAAAAATAAACAGACTATTGCTGGTTAAATGCACTTGGTGTGACAGCTTCACCCTGATGTAGGCTTTAGCCAAAAAACAACCACACCATTGAGGGTTAAATGCACTTGGTCGCAGCTTGTGCTGGCGCACCACAAGACACAAAATGGCCGCCGATCACCCCAGAAAAAAGTGACTGACAAACGGTCTGGGCAGCCTAAAAACAGTGAGCAATTGAATTTCAGCAGCTCAATGATGCACAGCTGCAGATCGATCGATTAATCAAGTCCTTTGGTGAAGTTAATCTGCCTAATCTCGCCCTACTGTCGCAGCCGCAACCTCTCCCTACGCTAATCAGAGCAGAGTGACGGGCGGCGCTATGTGACTCCAGCTTAAATAGAGGCTGGGTCACATGGTGCTCTGGCCAATCACAGCCATGCCAATAGTAGGCATGGCTGTGACGGCCTCTTGGGGCAAGTAGTATGACGCTTGTTGATTGGCTGCTTTGCAGCCTTTCAAAAAGCGCCAAGAAAGCGTCACAAACGCGCCAAGAAAGCGACGAACACCGAACCCGAACCCGGACTTTTACGAAAATGTCCGGGTTCGGGTCCGTGTCACGGACACCCCAAAATTCGGTACGAACCCGAACTATACAGCTCGAGTTCGCTCATCCCTAGTTCTGTATCAAATTACAGATCTTGGCTTTATTTTAAGAGGTCTGTGATAAATTTGTAACATTTTACAGAAGGTCTCACTGAGAAAACCCCTTCCCAAAAGGCCTCTCAAGCCATATGTATAGCATGGAAGGTTGCCCCCCCCCCCTATATAAATCAGAACCCATAGCACCGTAGTATCAGTGGTGTCCTGTACACCCATGTTTTACATTTGGGGTGACCATGTACTACATTTGAGCCATGAACAGCCAGCATACAAATTAAAGGTCTCCCAGTCTAATTATATATCAAAATGATTAGTCTCTAGAAATGATATCTGATTGCCAGAGACATTCACAGTGATACTTAAAGCAGTCATCAGTATCAGATCGGAGGGGATCTGACACCTGGGGCCCCTGCTGATCAGCTGTTTGAGAAGGCCCTTTGAATGGGGCTGAGCTGCGCCTAGGCCATGTAACGGTCAGCAGAGGAAGAGACCGTAGAGCAGGACTCAAGTACAGTGCAGCAGACAAGGAGGCTGAAGCAGAAACCGGCTTTATTAAAAGAGAACTCTAACTGCCGGAAAAGCAGATTTACAGTATGAACAGCTTGAGAATTCACAATAATGATAATGGAAATTTGCATAAAGAACACAAATGAATCACAAACACAAGTACAGAAAATGGCAGGCTACTCTCTTCTAGGTAGTCCTATCTGTCCCCGCTACCCGGGGTGCACCTCTACGGTGCACTAAACTAAATCCTATTCCACTATGTCCTAGCTCAGATTAGAATCAGTGCACTCACAGTTCTGTGTCCAGCACGTACAGGCAGATACAGTCTGGGTCCGGATCTGGTTGCTTGCTTGCTTGCTTCAGCGTGGCTCAGCTCTGGCCTCACTTTGTAGTCTCTGTAACTCTGGTTAGAGATAATCAGCAGCTCAGGTCGTATAATCAGGCAGGGCCTGGAATTCACTCACAAGCCCCTCTGGTAAGTGCCTCACACTGCAGCAGTCTCTCTTCTGTACCAGGAAACATCAGCTTAGTCAGAGAACAAACACACTCTAATGTCCCAGATACTGTGTCACAGCAGGCAGGGAGAAATCACTCTAATCTTCCCTGTGGATCTCCCTCTCAGTGGACAGCGTCCTTCTTCCTGTGTACTCAGACACCTTCAGCCCCGGCTCTCTGCTCAGCCCGGGAAAAACCCTTAACTCCTTATCCTCTGGAAACAACTCCTCTCACTGTCCTACTCAGCCACAGTGGCCTCTGGTGGCTGAAGGGAAACATGACAGTCTGATATATATATATATGTGTTGGAAATGTTGCTGGATGATCAGGGCTGCCTCTTACAGCCACATCACCCATGGTCATGATGACACTGGCCTAGGAAAAGCACAGAGAAGGTTGCGGAGCTCATAGTAGCTCTGAGGCCTTCTCAAACAGTTGATCAGCGGGGGTCCCAGGTGTCTGACCCTCACTGATCAGATGCTGATGACCAGAGGATAGATAATCAGTTACAAAAAGTTGGATAACCCCTTTAAGCAGCTCTTACACCAGGTGCCCTTTTAACTTAATGACTTAGACTCACTCTGGTTTCAAACCAGTGCTTTCACTGATATCACAATGCTCCATGTTATGGCTCATTCCTTATGAGGCTGGTACACAGGTTGTGGTCTGGATTTGTAATGCGGTCTCAGCTTGCAGTGATACACTGTTATACACTCTGCACTGTCCTTTCTCTATATAAATAGGCCAAAAAAAACCACTGCACAATTAGCCACCACCACAAAATTCACCCACACCATGAAACTGTCTAACAAGTCTAAAATGACTTCAAAACAAGCGCAAAATAGACAAAAACAGGCGTAAACCACTATAATAAATAACCCCCCAGAGGGACACTTATGGTTCATTGTGTGATAGATCCATTTTTACTGCAAATTCATACACTTCATTAGTTTTCATTTGCACAATAGCACAGAACTTATATGGATACAGAAATGTCTAACTTCCACATTGCATGAAACAATTAAATAATATACAAGATGGTCTCTAATATACAGAGTGGCACCAAACAAACATCAAAAAGAGGGACATTTAAAGGGGTTGTCCTCTTTATTTATGTTGATGACCCATCCTCAGGATAGGTCATCAATATCAGATTAGCAGGGGTTCGACTGCCAGCACCCCTGCCGATCAGCTGTTTGAAAAGACCGCAACACTCATAGGATTACTGACTCCTCTTCACTGTTTACCTGCTTGCTGTCGACATTGCAGTGTTGAGAAGGTGTAATTACAACTCCACCGTCAATGGGACGGCTTGTTCATGTTCAAAAAGTCCATGGGGACTGAGCGGTTTTATAGTGCAGGTCTAAAGCTGCATCTGCAGCGTCCCACTAGTGTACGTGGGCACTGCAAAAGCTTGTTATTATAGCTGAGCGGACACCTGGATGTTCGGGTTCGAGAAGTTCGGCCGAACTTCCCAGAAATGTTTGGGTTCGGGATCCGAACACGATCCGAACTTCGTCCTGAACCCGAACCCCATTGAAGTCAATGGGGACCCGAACTTTTCGGCACTAAAAAGGCTGTAAAACAGCCCAGGAAAGGGCTAGAGGGCTGCAAAAGGCAGCAACATGTAGGTAAATCCCCTGCAAACAAATGTGGATAGGGAAATGAATAAAAATAAAAATAAAATAAATAAAAATTAACCAATATCAATTGGAGAGAGGTCCCATAGCAGAGAATCTGGCTTCACGTCACCCACCACTGCAACAGTCCATTGGCATATATTTAGGCCCAGCACCCAGGCAGAGGAGAGAGGTCCCGTAACAGAGAATCTGGCTTCATGTCAGCAGAGAATCAGTCTGCATGTCATAGCGGAGAATCAGGCTTCACGTCAGCCACCACTGCAACAGCCCATTGTCATATATTTAGGCCCAGCACACAGGCAGAGGAGAGAGGTCCCGTAACAGAGAATCTGTCTTCATGTCAGCAGAGAATCAGTCTGCATGTCATAGCAGAGAATCAGGCTTCACGTCAGCCACCAGTGCAACAGTCCATTGTCATATATTTAGGCCCAGCACCCAGGCAGAGGAGAGAGGTCCCGTAACAGAGAATCTGTCTTTATGTCAGCAGAGAATTAGTCTGCATGTCATAGCAGAGAATCAGGCTTCACGTCAGCCACCACTGCAACAGTCCATTGTCATATATTTAGGCCCAGCACCCAGGCAGAGGAGAGAGGTCCCGTAACAGAGGATCTGGCTTCATGTCAGCAGAGAATCAGTCTGCATGTCATAGCAGAGAATCAGGCTTCACGTCAGCCACCACTGCAACAGTCCATTGTCATATATTTAGGCCCAGCACACAGGCAGAGGAGAGAGGTCCCGTAACAGAGAATCTGGCTTCATGTCCGCAGAGAATCAGTCTCCATGTCATAGCAGAGAATCAGGCTTCACGTCACCCAACATTGGAACAGTCCATTGGCATATATTTAGGCCCAGGCAACCAGGCAGAGGAGAGAGGTCCCGTAACAGAATCTGGCTTCATGTCAGCAGAGAATCAGTCTGCATGTCATAGCAGAGAATCAGGCTTCACGTCACCCACCACTGTAACAGTCCATTGTCATATATTTAGGCCCAGCACCCAGGCAGAGGAGAGAGGTCCCGTAACAGAGAATCTGGCTTCATGTCAGCAGAGAATTAGTCTGCATGTCATAGCAGAGAATCAGGCTTCACGTCAGCCACCAGTGCAACAGTCCATTGTCATATATTTAGGCCCAGCACCCAGGCAGAGGAGAGAGGTCCCGTAACAGAGAATCTGGCTTCATGTCAGCAGGGAATCAGTCTGCATGTCATAGCAGAGAATCAGGCTTCACGTCAGCCACCACTGCAACAGTCCATTGTCATATATTTAGGCCCAGCACCCAGGCAGAGGAGAGAGGTCCCGTAACAGAGAATCAGGCTTCACGTCAGCCACCAGTGCAACAGTCCATTGGCATATATTTAGGCCCAGCACCCAGGCAGAGGAGAGAGGTCCTGTAACAGAGAATCTGGCTTCATGTCAGCAGAGAATCAGTCTGCATGTCATAGCAGAAAATCAGGCTTCACGTCACCCAACATTGGAACAGTCCATTGGCATATATTTAGGCCCCGGCACCCAGACAGAGGAGAGGTTCATTCAACTTTGGGTAGCCTCGCAATATAATGGTAAAATGAAAATAAAAATAGGATTGAATGAGGAAGTGCCCTGGAGTACAATAATATTTGTTTAAGGGGAGGTAGTTAATGTCTAATCTGCACAAGGGATGGACAGGTCCTGTGGGATCCATGCCTGGTTCATTTTTATGAACGTCAGCTTGTCCACATTGGCTGTAGACAGGCGGCTGCGTTTGTCTGTAATGACGCCCCCTGCCGTGCTGAATACACGTTCAGACAAAACGCTGGCCGCCGGGCAGGCCAGCACCTCCAAGGCATAAAAGGCTGGCTCTGGCCACGTGGACAATTTAGAGACCCAGAAGTTGAATGGGGCCGAACCATCAGTCAGTACGTGGAGGGGTGTGCACACGTACTGTTCCACCATGTTAGTGAAATGTTGCCTCCTGCTAACACGTTGCGTATCAGGTGGTGGTGCAGTTAGCTGTGGCGTGTTGGCAAAAGTTTTCCACATCTCTGCCATGCTAACCCTGCCCTCAGAGGAGCTGGCCGTGACACAGCTGACTTGGCGACCTCTTGCTCCTCCTCTGCCTTGGCCTTGGGCTTCCACTTGTTCCCCTGTGACATTTGGGATTGCTCTCAGTAGCGCGTCTACCAACGTGCGCTTGTACTCGCGCATCTTCCTATCACGCTCCAGTGCAGGAAGTAAGGTGGGCACATTGTCTTTGTACCGTGGATCCAGCAGGGTGGCAACCCAGTAGTCCACACACGTTAAAATGTGGGCAACTCTGCTGTCGTTGCGCAGGCACTGCAGCATGTAGTCGCTCATGTGTGCCAGGCTGCCCAGGGGTAAGGACAAGCTGTCCTCTGTGGGAGGCGTATCGTCATCGTCCTGCCTTTCCCCCCAGCCACGCACCAGTGATGGGCCCGAGCTGCGTTGGGTGCCACCCCGCTGTGACCATGCTTCATCCTCATCCTCCTCCACCTCCTCCTCATCCTCGTCCTCCAGTAGTGGGCCCTGGCTGGCCACATTTGTACCTGGCCTCTGCTGTTGCAAAAAACCTCCCTCTGAGTCACTTCGAAGAGACTGGCCTGAAAGTGCTAAAAATGACCCCTCTTCCTCCTCCTCCTCCTCCTGGGCCACCTCCTCTTCCATCATCGCCCTAAGTGTTTTCTCAAGGAGACATAGAAGTGGTATTGTAACGCTGATAACGGCGTCATCGCCACTGGCCATGTTGGTGGAGTACTCGAAACAGCGCAACAGGGCACACAGGTCTCGCATGGAGGCCCAGTCATTGGTGGTGAAGTGGTGCTGTTCCGTAGTGCGACTGACCCGTGCGTGCTGCAGCTGAAACTCCACTATGGCCTGCTGCTGCTCGCACAGTCTGTCCAGCATGTGCAAGGTGGAGTTCCACCTGGTGGGCACGTCGCATATGAGGCGGTGAGCGGGAAGGCCGAAGTTACGCTGTAGCGCAGACAGGCGAACAGCAGCAGGATGTGAACGCCGGAAGCGCGAACAGACGGCCCGCACTTTATGCAGCAGCTCTGACATGTCGGGGTAGTTGTGAATGAACTTCTGCACCACCAAATTCAGCCAAGCAAGGGATGTGCGTCAAACCGGCTAGTCCCAGAGCTGCAACGAGATTTCGCCCATTATCGCACACCACCAGGCCGGGCTTGAGGCTCACCGGCAGCAACCACTCGTCGGTCTGTTGTTCTATACCCCGCCACAACTCCTGTGTGGTGTGGGGCCTGTCCCCCAAACATATGAGTTTCAGAATGGCCTGCTGACGTTTACCCCGGGCTGTGCTGAAGTTGGTGGTGAAGGTGTGTGGCTGACTGGATGAGCAGGTGGAAGAAGAGGAGGAGGAAGCCGAGTAGGAGGAGGAGGCAACAGGAGGCAAAGAATGTTGCCCTGCGATCCTTGGCGGTGGAAGGACGTGCGCCAAACAGCTCTCCGCCTGGGGCCCAGCTGCCACTACATTTACCCAGTGTGCAGTTAGGGAGATATAGCGTCCCTGGCCATGCTTTCTGGTCCACGTATCTGTGGTTAGGTGGGCCTTGCCACAGATGGCATTGCGCAGTGCACACTTGATTTTATCGGATACTTGGTTGTGCAGGGAAGGCACGGCTCTCTTGGAGAAGTAGTGCCGGCTGGGAACAACATACTGTGGGACAGCAAGCGACATGAGCTGTTTGAAGCTGTCTGTGTCCACCAGCCTAAATGACAGCATTTCATAGGCCAGTAGTTTAGAAATGCTGGCATTCAGGGCCAGGGATCGAGGGTGGCTAGGTGGGAATTTACGCTTTCTCTCAAATGTTTGTGAGATGGAGAGCTGAACGCTGGCGTGTGACATGGTTGAGATGCTTGGTGACGGAGGTGGTGGTGTTGGTTTTACATCCTCTATTTGCTGGGCGGCAGGTGCCAACGTTCCTCCAGAGGCGGAGGAAGAGGCCGAGGTGGCAGCAGCAGAAGAGGTAGCAGGGGGAGCCTGAGTGACTTCCTTGTTTTTAAGTTGTTTACTCCACTGCAGTTCATGCTTTGCATGCAGGTGCCTGGTCATGCAGGTTGTGCTAAGGTTCAGAACGTTAATGCCTCGCTTCAGGCTCTGATGGAACAGCGTGCAAACCACTCGGGTCTTGTCGTCAGCACATTGTTTGAAGAAGTGCCATGCCAGGGAACTCCTTGAAGCTGCCTTTGGGGTGCTCGGTCCCAGATGGCGGCGGTCAGTAGCAGGCGGAGTCTCTTGGCGGCGGGTGTTCTGCTTTTGCCCACTGCTCCCTCTTTTGCTATGCTGTTGGCTCGGTCTCACCACTGCCTCTTCCTCCGAACTGTGAAAGTCAGTGGCACGACCTTCATTCCATGTGGGGTCTAGGACCTCATCGTCCCCTGCATCGTCTTCCACCCAGTCTTGATCCCTGACCTCCTGTTCAGTCTGCACACTGCAGAAAGACGCAGCAGTTGGCACCTGTGTTTCGTCATCATCAGAGACGTGCTGAGGTGGTATTCCCATGTCCTCATCATCAGGAAACATAAGTGGTTGTGCGTCAGTGCATTCTATGTCTTCCACCGCTGGGGAAGGGCTAGGTGGATGCCCTTGGGAAAACCCTGCCAGCGGAGTCTTCAAACAGCATAAGAGACTGCTGCATAACTTGAGGCTCAAACAGTTTCCCTGGTATGATGTGACAGACTGATGCGCTTGGTTTTCAGGCGCCATCTGTGCGCTTGCTGCAGAAGACTGGGTGGGAGATAATGTGAACGTGCTGGATCCACTGTCGGCCACCCAATTGACTAATGCCTGTACCTGCTCAGGCCTTACCATCCTTAGAACGGCATTGGGCCCCACCATATATCGCTGTAAATTCTGGCGGCTACTGGGACCTGAGGTAGTTGGTACACTAGGACGTGTGGATGTGGCAGAACGGCCACGTCCTCTCACAGCACCAGAGGGTCCACTAACACCACCACGACCATGTCCACGTCCGCGTCCCTTACTAGATGTTTTCCTCATTGTTATCATTCACCACAACAACAAAAATATTATTTGGCCCAATGTATTGAATTCAAATTCAGGCCTTTTTTTTACAGACACCTAACACTATCTGGCTATCTATTTAGGTACCGTATTACACTAATACAGGCACAGCAGTAACCACAGATTTAGCTGAATATAAATTTGAGGCCTAGTATTTAGGCGCTGGGTGACCGGTATGGATTTAGTGACAGAATTAGACTTGGAAATGCACAGTAGCGTGTGTGTGAAGTTATTCAGAATGACCCTATGTGCACCTTGAATCCGATATACCCTTTTAGGGATAGATTTAAAATAGCTCTGATACAGCAGAAACCACTAAATTAGGAAATTGCTAAATTGGGAATTGTATTTCAACCCAGAACAAAAAACTGTGCTTTGACGGACACTAAATAAATTGACCAGCCACAACAGTACAGCAGTAACGACAGATTTAGCTGGATATAAATTTGAGGCCTAGTATTTAGGCGCTGGGTGACAGGTATAGGTTTACTGACAGAATTAGACTTGGAAATGCACAGTAGCGTGTGTGTGAAGTTATTTAGAATGACCCTATGTGCACCTTGAATCTGATATACCCTTTTAGGGATAGATTTAAAATAGCTCTGATACAGCAGAAACCACTAAATTAGGAAATTGCTAAATTGGGAATTGTATTTCAACCCAGAACAAAAACTGTGCTTTGACGGACACTAAATAACTTGACCAGCCACACCAGTAACGACAGATTTAGCTGGATATAAACTTGAGGCCTAGTATTTAGGCGCTGGGTGACAGGTATACGTTTACTGACAGAATTAGACTGGGATATGGCCAAAAAATAACCACACTATTGATGGTTAAATGCACTTGGTGTGACAGCTTGACCAACCACACTACTGAGGGTTAAATGCACTTGGTGACAGGCGCAGCTTGCCCCTGATGTAGTATATGGCCAAAAAATAAACAGACTATTGCTGGTTAAATGCACTTGGTGTGACAGCTTGACCAACCACACTACTGAGGGTTAAATGCACTTGGTGACAGGTGCAGCTTGCCCCTGATGTAGTATATGGTCAAAAAACAAACAGACTATTGCTGGTTAAATGCACTTGGTGTGACAGCTTCACCCTGATGTAGGCTTTAGCCAAAAAACAACCACACCATTGAGGGTTTAATGCACTTAGTGACAGCTTGCCCCTGATGTAGTATATGGCCAAAAAATAAACAGACTATTGCTGGTTAAATGCACTTGGTGTGACAGCTTCACCCTGATGTAGGATTTAGCCAAAAAACAACCACACCATTGAGGGTTAAATGCACTTGGTGACAGGCTCAGCTTGCCCCTGATGTAGTATATGGCCAAAAAATAACCAGACTATTGCTGGTTAAATGCACTTGGTGTGACAGCTTCACCCTGATGTAGGATTTAGCCAAAAAACAACCACACCATTGAGGGTTAAATGCACTTGGTGGCAGCTTGTGCTGGCGCACCACAAGACTCAAAATGGCCGCCGATCACCCCAGAAAAAAGTGACTGAAAAACGCTCTGGGCAGCCTAAAAACAGTGAGCAATTCAATAGCAGCAGTTCAATCATCCACAGCTGCAGATCGATCTCTGAATGAAGTCCTTTGGAGGAGTTAATCACTGCCTAATCTCGCCCTAACGTCGCGGCTGCAACCTCTTCCTATGCTGATCAGAGCAGAGTGACGTGCGGCGCTACGTGACTCCAGCTTAAATAGAGGCTGGGTCACATGGTGCTCTGGCCAATCACAGCCATGCCAATAGTAGGCATGGCTGTGACGGCCTCTTGGGGCAAGTAGTATGACGCTTGTTGATTGGCTGCTTTGCAGCCTTTCAAAAAGCGCCAAGAAAGCGACGAACACCGAACCCGAACCCGGACTTTTACTAAAATGTCCGGGTTCGGGTCCGTGTCACGGACACCCCAAAATTCGGTACGAACCCAAACTATACAGTTCGGGTTCGCTCATCCCTACTTGTTATGTCACATGTTATATCATGTTGAATTTTATTCTTATGTGAAATCTCTGTTACCAGGCTGTCAGGTGCACTACACACATTTCACCACTAGATGGGGGTAGCACCACAGTATATATAGCTCAGTTCAGGCCTAGTTAGTCAGTTGAGAAGATGTAGGAGTTGGAGTGTGGAGAGTGTGGGAGTAGAAGAAGGAGATGGAGTGAGGAGCCAGGGGGAAGGAGAGGTCCCCTCTCCTCTCAGCTCTCTTACGGCCCAGAGGAGCCAATTTGTATCTCAGTCAAGCCAGGAAAATAGGCAGAGGTGAAGTCTGTATTCTACTATTCACTCCTCTGGAGTAGCAAGCGGATTTTGTCAAGTTGATTGTGGAAAAAGACAAAGGAAGGACAATAGCCATTATTCTAAGCTCTAGGGGCCTTTGTATCTAGGTGAAGAGTTTATTAGCTTCCAGCAGCCTCACCGTTATTTTCAGGACAGATAAGATTTCTGTTGCATTACTTGTGTGTAGAAGATAAAGACTTGAACTACCTCAGAGCTGAATATCAATGAGTACACAACTGCCTACTATAGCCTGAGACATAACTACAAGTGCAGCTTGTTACTGGGATTCATCACATCCGACTTGCATGTGTATCAGAGACTGTTTCATAACTGGATGTAAACTGTTATCAAGATCCTGGTTACAGTAAAGTTCTCAGTTGGATTCAAACCTGCCTCATTCTTCTATCTTCATACTACTACTACTCTCATCATCTTGCACCATCAATGTGCTGGCATCACGACATTACCTAAGTCAGGGGCCCAGCCGCACAAGCACTCAGAAACCCAATCACTATCATGGGCACCTCGATCACCACCTGCCCAGTGTCCCCTATAATAGAGTGTGCCCCGGAGAATACAGTGCTGTTCTCCCCTTCACCGCACTGCTGACCCAGGGAGGCATCTGCTAAACCGTGAGAAACCGATGAACTATTGTATCCTTCGGCCCACCGTGAACCCCACGTGTTCTACCCCTGCAGACTGGCACGTTGCACATCATTGTCTTTGAAACCCTCCACTAAGAGGGTAAGCCACAAAAGGTAATTGCTAAAGAATCTCCCTGTTCACAGAGTGAGAGGAAGGAAAAAGTGTGGTAGAAAAAGGTTCACAGGCAACAGGGATAACTGCAGCCTTGAAAGGATTGTCAAGAATAGATAATTCAAGAATTTGGGGAGATTCACAAGAAGGAAAATGTGGCTGCAAGGAGTCAGTGCTTCAAAAGCCACCACACACAGACATATCCAGGACATGAGTTACGATGGTCATATTCCATGTTTCAAGCCACTTATGACCCAGAGATAACATCAGAGGTGTCTTGCCTGGGCTACAGAGAAAAAGGACTGGACTGTTGCTCATCAGCAGTCCAAAGTCCTGTTTTCAGAAAAAAATCTTACAGAACTTCAGGCTTCCCTCTGCTGACAAGCTTTATGGAGATGCTGATTTCAATTTCTAGCAAGACTTGGCAGCTGCCCACACTGCCAACAGTACCAATACCTGGTTTAATAACCACGGTATCAATGTGCTTGATTGGCCAGCAACTCACCTGACCTAAACCCCATAGAAAAGCTATGAGGTATTGTCAAGAGGAACATGAGAGACACCAGACCCAACAATGCTGATGAGCTGAAGGCCACTATCAAGGCAACCTGGACTTCCATACCACCTCAGCAGTGCCACAGGCTGATCACCTCCACGCCACATCACATTAATTCAGTTTTTCATGCAAAGGAAGCCCCGAACAAGTACTGAGTGCAGATACTGTACATACTTTTCAGCAGGCCAAGATTTTTTAGATACAGACTTTTGGTTTTTCACTAGCTGTAAGCCATAATCACCACCATTAAAAGAAATAAACTCTTGAAATAGATCACTCTGTGTGTAATAAATCTATATTATATATGAGTATTACTTTTGGAAAATAATTACTGAAATAAATTAACTTTTCAATGATATTCTAATTTATTGAGATGCACCTACGTGTTGGTGTATATATATATATATATATATATATAGATGTGAAAAATGGCGGCACTGACTGCTACACGGGAAAAATAGGGTGCACGTTCCAGGGGAATCGACTCCTTACCCCAATCGATGGATCCAGAAAAAGGACGGCACTCCGGTCTTGATAAGGTAAAAGTGGTTTTAATCAACCTTGCGGTACAACGTTTCGGCTCCAATACTGAGCCTTTCTCAAGCACCCGTGCTTGAGAAAGGCTCAGTATTGGAGCCGAAACGTTGTACCGCAAGGTTGATTAAAACCACTTTTACCTTATCAAGACCGGAGTGCCGTCCTTTTTCTGGATCCATCTATATATATATATATATATATATATATATAAAATATTTTTGTACTATTTATCCCTATGAAAACTGAAAAGGAAATAATTGCTAACAAAGATATGAAAAAGCAGCTTCATGGGTCATGGGAAAAAATATATAAATTATTTTGAAAGTTGGGTGTTCAAGGACCATATGCACAAAGTTGCTAAAAGGTGTTGCTGTAGGTCCCTATAAAGTCCTTTGGGAGGCTGATCTGGGACACAATGGATCTATTGGATACATGCAGATGACTGAGTGAATGGAGCTGAGTTGTCATTGTGGTTCCTATGGCGACAGTAAACATTCTGACTGCAGAATGAACAGTGAGATGTGATCTCCCGGAGACAGAGCAGACATTACACAGGAGAGATCCAGTCTCACCATGGCTGCATACTCAGACAGTGCCAAGAAGTGGTCTCTGCCGGGATGGAGGATAGAGCAGAGATATTCCAACAAAGTGCTGATTGGAAACTGGGTGGAGGAGAGAAAAAAGGTATTTTTCATGTGTCACTGACATGGCTGTGTCAAGAGGGGGGCACCGTTACAAATAGCAGGATTACAAAATTGGGAGAAAGGAATTTTGTCCTGTTTCTGTAACCTTCCTCTTACTCTGTGTTTTATCTCATTGCAATTCATCTACTCTCGGCATTGAAGAAGTCTGAATACAATAATTCTCAATGTGTTTGCCCCAGACACCTGAAATAAATACATTAATAAATTGTCTCCTTACTAATGTAGATCTCCTGCTTCCCTTCATACAGTTTATTGCAGCCACCTCTATAGGGAGGGAGCTTAATGCATAGGACTTTAAACAATTATCATTGAAATCAATGAATGCAGTAAAATCTCTTTGCACTACGCTCCCTCTAGTGGCTGCTGCAAGAAAATGCTGTGGATTTATATGGGGAACAGGAGTTTAGTGTTAGGTCCCCTTCTCACTGTGGGATCCATAGCAGCCATGTGGTCTTTCTCTACAGTAAGTATGGTGCTGAACATCAACATATTCATATCAGTCCCTGTCCCTATTGGGTCTCACAATCTAATATCTAAAAGGGGGTGGGGCGGCCCCTTTAAATTGTTTCATACATGCTTTGATTGTAAGGGCGTAACCCTGAGAGCACAGAGGTGTTTGATTTCTGTCCTCTGTTTGTCAGCCTTCTTGTGTTTTTGTGTCATGATTGTAAAGCTAGGGCTACATGATGATCCTGGTCATGACACCCATTGCAAAATCGAAGATCAAAGATTGCACTTTTAATATGCTGCATCATAGCATAGTGAAAGTGCAATTTTTGGAAATTTATGACAGGCATCATAGCTAAGATTGGCGTGCAGCCCTAGCCTCAGATGAGGCTCAGTAATGCGGGAAGAGACAGCAGGAGACAGTTGAGGTTAGCAACTCATATTTTGCTTAGCATAGCCCTGACCAGATGTAGCTTGAGTTTTTGTTAGAGACTGTGGCCAGTGGGCTGTACATGTCTGCCCTGTGTGAACGACTGAAAACATTAAGCTGACAGACTTTTTGGTAGGCCCCGTAACCTCCAAGCTTATATAATACATCTGCAACCATCAAGCTTTGTACTTAATTGTAACTGCTAAGCTTAGCCTTCTTCTGAAGTAACATTAAATTGGAAGCTCAGCTAAAATGTCCACCTCGTAGCTGCACCATCCTCGAGTGGGGCTCCAGAAGAGGGCTGCACATAGGGATATGTAAAAGGGTAATTTCTATCAGAAACACCTATTGCAGCTAATTAGCGCACTAATGTGTTTTTGGAGTGTTGTAGGAACCTGGAGAACCTAGAGTAAACCCACCAAACACAAGGAGAGCATGCAAACTTATTGCAGATGTTTATGGATATCTATGGTTGGATTTGAACCCAGAATCACAGAACTGCAAGGCACCAGTGCTGATCTGCCTACTTCTCTAAAGTGCTCTGAACTTAGCACATTACTGTATATAGGTAGCTATAAAGGTATATAGACAAGTTGTCCAAAACATGGTGTGTTGAGTTATCAGCCAAGCAGCCAAGCCAAATACATCTATCTGTATACAGCTCAGTTGCTACTCCTCGTAAGTGCAGAGTTTAGTTCTGGTTGACTGTGCCTTTTACATAAGAGTAGGGATCATTGAAAATGGTCATTGCCATCCACAGGTGGCACTAGAGAGCCAGCTTTCTCCCTTCTGGAGGAGAGCTAAATTGCATTTTTTTTCCCCCAGGGAGCTTTACCCTGGATAATTCAGACTGCATAATAGCCCCATACACTCACATCAGGTCCCTCTGCTTCCGCAATGAAATAAAACACACAACTGTAAACGTGCATTCCCTTCAAACAGCTGCTTGGCCGTGCTGATATCAGTGACCTATCCTGAGGAAGTCAGTACACAGAACCAATGAGAAGGCTGCAATATCTTTGACTTTAGGAGTAGTGCTGATTGCAAATTTTCGTATCGCAAATTTTTATAGTGAATTTTCTGATTGCCGATTTTCGAAATCAAGAAAATAATGACTGGAGATCACGAATTCTCAAATATATGCCAAATATTCGCCCAAATATTCGCAAAATATCGCGAATTCGAATATTGCCCCTGCCGCTCATCACTGTTGACAATAGCACCTGGCCCTGTGGTGGTGGTGCATTATTGCCATTGATATGCAAAACATTGACCCAGTGAACTATTAAAGACATGTACTATCCCCGGAGTACTTGCTGCTTAGTGTGTCGATGGTGGCATGAACCTTGCCACACAGTGACAATTCCAAGGTGCCCATATTCTTCATGTCATAAGTACGAGGCAGAAATGCCTTTTTTGAGATATAATAGTGGCTAAGTATCTTCCATTAAGACTCGTGCATGTCATCAGTTGTCTAAAGGCAGTGAAATCCACTAAGTGGTAAAGCATCACCTGCACTGCCAACAACCAGGTGAGAGCTCACTTGACACACAAGCTGATCACTGGGCACATATTGTTGGTTCCTGTCCACACATTCTGTTATGGATGACTGAGTTGAAGCAGGAGAAGCAGTAGTTAATGATGCTGATGGATGACAACAATGACCATTTACTAATTCTGAATGTGGCCTGAATGACAACAAGGAGGAGGAGGATGGTCTTGCTGACATTACTGGTCAGTTCAATTTCCTCATTTGTGAGCATGTGATACCACTTCATATGCTGAAAGAGAGCTGTAGTTCCTATATTTTTGCAAGAACAGCATGTCTTATTCTCTGCTTGCATATCTTGCACACTGTGATGGTTTTGTTGGCCATCAATGTAGACAAAAATTCCAATAAGGGATTTGCCCACATTAGAGCCACTGACAGCAGTGCTTGCAACATTTCTGCCACCATCTGAGCTTGCCCTAGGTCTGATAGCTTTTGAACAGCAACAGTGTCACCTGTTCCTGAGCTGACCACTAAAGATGAGCGAATCGACTTCGGATGAAACATCCGAAGTTGATTTGCATAAAACTTCATTTCAATACTGTACAGAGCAAATGCTCCGTACAGTGTTAGAATGTATTGGCTCCAATGAGCCAAAGCTATTGCTTTGCGAAGTCTTGCGAGACTTCGCATAATAACTTCAGAAATTGATTTATTCTGTAAAAAAACATTTCCTGAACTCTGGTTCGGTTCAAAGATACCACTTGGGACGGAACCAGAGTTAGGGAAATGGTTCTTTACAGTCTAAATCAATTTCTGAAGTTAACAATGCGAAGTCTTGCGAAACTTCACTAAGTAATAACTTCGGCTCATCTGAGCCAATACATTCTAATACTGTACGGGGTTCCTGCTCCGTACAGAATTAGAAGGAAGTTTTATGCGAATCGACTTCGGATGAAACGCTCATCCCTACTGACTACAGTAGAAGCAGATCTGCCAATAGCTGTGGTTTTTTTTTTTAGATGTTTTGGAAGTCAGATGTCAGCTTCACTCTTCCGGTCTGGATTGGGAACTCAAAGTGGTCCTGGAATAAAAAGAGAAGTTGCCCCATGTTGTAGACAGAGCCAAACTGGTAGAAGGTGTGGGCAAGCCAAGTAGGGGTTTTGCAGGGCAATCTGTAGTTTTAATTGATACCATTTTGCAATGTATACGCCTGTTTGAACTTTTTTATTCATTTGTTTTGTGAGTTGAATGATGAATCCGCAGTTTTGAATTTTTCCATTATGGTGTTCCTCATACAGTATAAATACTTTATATTTTAATTGTACAGACAGTTTGTGCACAACAGTGAAAATGATCTTTATTTTTTATTTTTGTTATTAATACAGGAAAAGGGGCTGATTTGAATTTTCATGAATTCAAATTTATAAAGATTTTTGGACTTTTTATCGCCATCACCAGATTCCTCCTCTGATATTATCATCATTCCCTTCTTGTCACCCTGTCCTGTTCAGCACACAATCATCATCTTCATTATCCCCACAACTTTTCTCAGACTGTGATAAGGCATCATGGGCTCATTGACCCAACCCCCCGCCCCCCCATGATTCCCACCTCTATATTTACCCAGAGTGCCACTACCACCATAGCTACCTATCATCACCACCATGGCTACAAGTGCCACTACTACCATGACCAACGCAGCTATTTATTTCAATCACGTTCTCCCAATGCATCACTGATATATTCTATAGGTAGGTATGGTTAAAACCAGGTATTTTTGAGGAAAGCTCACAAAAAATAATAATAATCAGACCTTAATACAGATGACCTATCCTCTGGAGTAGCACCGCAGCTTTCTCCAGCTTTTCCTAGGCCGTGTGACGACACGTTCATCGGTCACATGGCCTAGGCGCAGCTCACCTCGAGGAGTGAATGGGGCTGAGCTGCGATACCAAGCACAGCCGCTGTACAATGTATGGTGCTGTGCTTGGTGAGCATGGAGAAGACTGCGGCGCTCACAGAAGCGCTGGTGCATTCTCAAACAGCCGATCGGCAGGGATCCCGGGTGTCAAACCCCCACGATCAGATAATGTCACCTCATGAGTAAGGGCTAAGATTGCATTGTGCCCGAAACATGTAGACTCTGCTTTCTGTACCTGGATTTTATACTGAATTTTCAATAAAGTTGCCTTGGATTACCACAAGTACAAGCTGGACAAAATCTCTTTTTCTCTATACTTCCGTATTTCTCCTGATTCGGGTGAAGGAGCTGTTCCGTGCTATACCAGTGGAATCCCTGGCAGGTGAGAGCTGCTCAATACTTCTGTTTTCTTCAAATGTCACCTCTGCACACCCTGTAGCTACGCCCCTGCTGATGACCCATCCAGAAAATATATGCGCTGACAACACGCACCAAGAGATGTGTAAATCCGTAAGTCTTGCACACACACAGGGTTAGTCTCCCTGCCTACAACATGCAACCTGGCATGCATTCATCTACCAAACTAATTTATGCAGTGAGTCAGGCATACAGAGGTCCGTCTGCCAACATACATGCCATAAAGCATGTAAATTATCTAAGAGCACTGCGTCCGGTTAGGTGAAAGCCAATGGTCCTAACCAGTGCCCACTGACGATCTCCTGGTTCGCTGGATCTACCATTGCAATACCAGAATAAGTTGCAGCTCCACACTTGTGAAATGTATCAACAAATACGGACAAACGATGTCTCAACCCCATGGGTCTTTGTCAGGCAAGATCCCATGGGGTCTAAATATTGAATACATTTTACAAAAAGAGTGCTGCAACTTCTAGGATATAACTTAATACCATTTATGACCACAAGGGGGCAACATTCAATCTAAGAATTGATGTCTACACATGAAAGGACCACTCAAAGTGAATTTTTAGTACTGAATCTCTTCTAGACAATGGTTATGTTTGGGAAGTGTTCACACAGTGTGGGTACTAACAGTTGTCACTCATCTTCGTCAATAAGAAAGCAGACGTGTGAACATGTCTGCTTTCTTTATGATGGCATCCCAGCTTTTCTTAAAGGGGATTTTCTTGAAGTAGAATATTGATTATCTGTCCTCAGGACAGGCCATCAATATCTAATTGGTGGAGGTCCGAATCCTGGCACCACCAGTGATCAGCTGTTTGTGGAGGCTGTGGCTCTCTGGTAGAGCCTCTTCACAGCATACCAAGCATAGCATTGTACATTGTATAGCGGCTGTGCTTGGTATTACAGCCCAGGCACCTTCACTTGAATGGGACTAAGCTGTGCCTAGGCCATGTGACCGATAAATATGACATCACTGGCCTAGGAAGAGGCCACATCGCTCACAGGAGTGCTACGGCTCTTTCAAACAGCTGATTGATCCCCATTCAGAAGACCATATGGATGCTGTGTCCATGTTGCTGACCGCAAACAGCAGGTCTGCAAAACACGGACACCGGCTGTGTGAACTCCGTGCTGAGGTGGGGACGAATTGACTTGAATGGGTCTGTGATCTGCAACATATGGCAAAAGACGCGTGTTTCTATCGGCTTCCGAACCATGCCGCCGCACAGCAAAATATAGGGCATGTTCTATATTTTGCCGGATTGCGAACCCAATCAAGTCATTGGGTCCTCAAAGCAGCACAGAGCCAATGCCCCTGTTTTGCAGATCCGCTGTTTGTGGTCCGCAACATGGGCACGGTGGCCATACGGTCATCTGAATGGGGCCTTAGAGGAAAATCCAGTAGAAACAACATCTTTTGTACCATGATAAGTATTGTTCCCTGTGACACCAAATGTATCTATAGACTTCTAGCTGTCTTCTGGTGCACATGGCCACCGAGGTCACACTGGGGTCCCATCTCCTTCTGTCCATACCCCGCCCACTTTTTGGAAATGTGGCAAGGGTGTTTGAAGCTGACACTTGTGACTTTTCTATGCTAGAAAACGGAGACAGAGCCATAATAGAATGACTGACTATGGTTGCATCTACCTGTCCCTCAGTAGCAGTAGGAAGAGCAGCTCTGAAGCACAAATTGAAGCTCGTAACCACTTGAGTACTGGAGGGTTCCCCCTCCCGCACACTCACCTCCATTACTGTGCCCATTTTGTCAGATTTATTGTCTCTCTTGAAAGCTTTTCACAGAGTGCCATAAAAAAAAGTTACCTTTATTCTATGGGCCATTATATTTAGGGTGAAACCAAACATATATACATTTCCTATATTTTTCTACTTTTGCACAATAAGATCACATTTCATGGAAACAAATAGTTCTTATATCGCCACATTCCAAGAACCGGGAACTATTTTATTTTCCCATTATTGTGGCCATATATGTACCATGACAGCCGCTGGCAATCACTGCGCGCTGATGGAGTGACACAGGGAGCCCTTTCTCTATGTCTAGCCTCCTAGATACTATGGTTACAGTTTACATCTAAAGGGTCAATCCAGGAAAGTTATCCTGCTCCGTATAGTACAGCATTCAGCGTTCTTAGGGCTCAGCAACACCTCACGGTCCTGGCTTCACAGGGCTCAGCAACACCTTGTGGTCCAGGCACACAGGAATTTCAGATACTGTTGACAAAAGGGCGCTCAGCAGATAACAAGGGACTACTCCAATGTTGTTGACTGGTCCTCAATAGAGATGAGCGAACTTCTTAAAAGTTCGATTTGGCTGATTCGCCGAATATCACCAAAAAATTAGCTTTGTGACAAATTACTTGTGCAATGACAAGGAGCTAAGATAGCTTCGACCCCGTCATTGTACCCCTGAGATGCTGCATTCACACATGATCGCAGCATCTGAGTGTAAAATGAACAATTAAAAAAAATTAAATCAAACTTACCGCCTCCATTTGCTCGCGACGGGCTGGCTGCTGCCATTTTGCTTGAAGATCTCAGCTGAAATCCTGTGCGGTACGAGATTACGTCATCACCCCGGCCCGTTTAAGCAAGATGGAGGCTGGCGGCCTGTTGCGAGCAAATGGAGGAGGTAAGTTAATTTTTTTTATTTTTTTTGTACTATTTTAGGTTAAATCGATTCGCTGACACGAAGCACAAAGAAATTCAGCTTCTAGGCGAATCGAATTTAGCCTAAAATTCTGATCGAATTCCACTTTGTGGGATTCGATTCGCTCATCTTTAGTCCTCAACTCAAGTGGTTAATTAAATAGTGTGTGACGCATCATGAGCACTTGTAACTTTTAGGCTAGGTCTACATGACGACATTTGTCGCGCGACTTATTGTTAGGTAGGGCGCAACATTTGTCGCGCGTCATTTTGTTGCACCAATGTCGCGCATCAATTTTTATAATGGCAGTCTATGGTGTCGCACTGCAACATGCGACATGCTGCGACTGCGACGCAACAGTCGCAGAAAAATCCATCTCGAATGGATTTTCTGCGACTGTTGCGTCGCAGTCGCAACATGTTGCATGTTGCAGTGCAACACCATAGACTACCATTATAAAAATTGTCGCGCGACATTGGTGCAACAAAATGTCGCGTGACAAATGTCATCGTGTAGACCTAGCCTAATTATTAGAGTGGAGATAGAAAGTGTTTAACCCTTTCCTGACACAGCGATTTTTCCAATTTTATTTTTCACTCCCTGCCTTCCCAGAACCATAACTTTTTTATTTTTACATTCACATAGCCGTTTGAGGGCTTCTTTTTGTTTTGTGGGACAAGTTGTATTTTCTAATACCACCATTTAATATAGCATAGGATTTAGTGTGAAGTGGATTTTTTTTTTCCAAAAGGGGTATAATTGGAAAATAAAAAAATAATTTTTTTTTACGGCCTTAACTATGCGTTAAAACTGACTTGTTCTCTTCATTCTCCAGGTCAGTACAAATCCAGTGATACCATACATATCTATAGTTTTTCTTGCATTTTAATACTGAAAAAAAAAATATTTGAAAATATTTTTTTTTTTCTTCTTTTCATCGCTATATTCTGACCCTTATAACTTTTTATTTATTTATGTATACAGAGGTATGTGGGGACTAATTTTTTTGCAGGACGATCTGTAGTTTTCGATAATACTATTTTGGGATATATATCACTTTTTGATCACTTTTTATAAAAAAAATTGTGGAGATAAAGTGATAAAAAAAAACTATGAATCGACCAAGTACAGGCTCTGGCTCATTATTAGCACAGGGCACTTTCCCCATCTTCACCGGTGGAAAGCACACCTGACCTGGTTTTAGCCAGGCACATTAGCTGCGGGAGCCTGCTGCATGAAACAGCACTCACCTGGCAGCTATGACACCATCTTTAAAGAGCCGACATCCGCTGTACATGTACGACGGATGTCAGGAAGGGGTTACAGAGGTTTTCTGGGATTAATATGGTTTTTAGCGGATATGCTCATGTATGTATGCTTACCTCATATACATTTTTCCTCATGCTTTCTTTCAATTTGGACTCTCCTGACCCATTGCCACCTTGTTTCCATCCTGTATATAGCCCCAATCCCATGATGCACTTCTCCTTTCTCTGCCACAGCTCCAGCACCGCCCTTAACAACTCCTAGCTAGTTTATAGCTCCTCCCACCCTGATACATACATGGGCACTCACCTATCACTGCCCCTGTTGCTACTTTGACACGCCCATGGACATAAGGTAGAGCTGCATGGACATGGTCATGTGACCACAGCCCACAATGGAAGATAGAAGCAACAAAAGTAAAATAAATACATTACAAAATTACAGCGATCTTCAGAAATGGTTATGTCAAAGGATGTTGATGCAAACCGGAAAAGCCCTTTAAGGACATCCCAACAATGAAGCGTCCATGATTACACTGTAGCATCCCTCACTGTATGTAATACACACTTTGATTTTTGTCATTTAGTTTAGGAGAAGCAGTCTCCCGACATCGAAGAGCTGCTATGAAAAAGACTTTGTACAGTTCTCAGACAGTAAGCCGGATCGAATACAGAGGAGAGGTTTCTTAAAAAGAATGGAGGTAAAACCAAAACCGTTTTTTGTTGCTTGTGCTTATTATGCTAGCAGTTCAGATGTCAGTTTATTGCAATACTTTAGGAAGACTTGTCAGTGTTAGAATGCAGTTCAATCTGCAGGCAGCATGTTATAGAGCAGGAGGAGCTGAGCAGACTGATATATAGTTTTGTGGGAAAATAATTATTATAAGGTTTATTTTATTGATCTAAAATTGCAGCTCTTTTTATGCTTTGGAGTCCAGTGGGAGGTCCTATCAGTGATTGACAGCCTTCCCTGCATGATCGTATATAGAGTAATAGCTGTCAGCAGACTGCCCATTGGACCCGAATATGGGGACCAGGCTTGCCAACAAGAGTTTTTCTTTTTTTTCTAGACAACTTATCCCAAAATCACGGACAGCGAAAAAAAATTACGGACAAATTGGAAAACCATAATGAATGATGAAGATGATAAGTAATCCATGTCTATATAGCTAAGGCTACTTTCACACTGGCGTTTTGGCTTTCCATTTGTGAGATCCGTTCAGGGCTGTCACAAGCGGTCCAAAACAGATCAGTTTTGCCCTAATGCATTCTGAATGGAAAAGGTTTAGCTCAGAATGCATCAGTTTGCCTCCGATAAGTCACCATTCCGCTCTGGCGTTTTGCTGTCCGCTTGACGAAACTGAGCCAAACGGATTCATCCTGGCACACAAAATGTAAGTCAATGTGGACGGATCCGTTTTCACTGACACAATCTGGCACAATAGAAAACTGATCCGTCTCCTATTGATTTTCAATGGAGTTCATGACGGATCCGTCTTGGCTATGTTACAGATAATACAAACGGATCCGTTCATGACTAAAGCATGTGGTTGTATTGTAACGGATCAGTTTTTGCAGATCCACGACGGACCCGCCCAAAACGCGAGTGTGAAAGTAGCCTTAATATACTGGAAAAAAGTTGCCTATTTTTACGGACTGTCCAGAATTTTCTGTACGGTTGGCAATCCTCATAGGGAGGTTGCTGTGGTAGCTGTTGCAACCTGGCTCTGGTGAACGTAAATGCCTCTATGTCACGGCATGGCACATGGTAGATGGGGACCAAGTTACAGATTTTGTATTGGGTCCCCGCACCATCAATAATCTCATTGTTTTGCAATTTATTTCCATCATGTCTTGCCTGCTGTTAATCCGGTATAACAATTTTTTTGCGTTGCATGCTAGGGTTTACCAGGACATCATTTACTGTCACATCACGGACAGCTGAGTTCTAGGCACTTAGTATCACAGTATGATGACGATTACATAAGAAGTGGAAACTCTACTTTACCTCCTCTTCGGAGCTGGGATGGAAACAGTCTGACCTGGGTCCCAGAAAAATCAGATTTTCCTTCTACAGGTAATATATATATATTGTGGCGATCAGCTCAAATGGTGACTTCAGATATAGTTTAAAAAAATTGTCTTTTTATTTTGTCAAAAATGGATTCAACAAATACTCGCTTATTCAGTATGTAAACACACAAAAAAGCACAGTCCATGTGTAGTGGTCTGACTCACAGTCCTCTGTAGTTCCTGGTTTCCACCACCAGCTTGAGGGGGAAAAGACTTGGCAATAGCATTCTTCTCCGCTGAAACACTCCACGTAGCTGTACTCCCAGTCCATCACACAGACTAGGAACTAGGCTCTCCTGGGCTTCCTAGCTTAAATAGGCCAGCCAAAACCTGCTCTGGATACGTGGGAGTAGTTATACCACTCTGCTCTTTGACTACTCCAATGAAACCAGACCTGGATCAGTTGCAGACAGCAGCTAAACTACTACTAACAAGTGTCAGTGACCTAGGGTTAATGTTACCGGTTTATTTTACCGAGGCCAGGCACCTCGGTGACACGTATCTATCATCTACTACCGCACCTTGTGCCTTTTCACAATATATATATATTTTTTGTTTTAAATTCAGTTCCGATATACAACATATATGGCAGGAGTTGTGACAGAGCCATAGGAGGTCGGTACCTACTGTTTTACTAAGCCGATGTAGTAACCCTTCAGATGCTGTAATTAATTGCAGCCATGGCATCTAAGGGATCATATACCAGGAGTAGGCAGCTCCCGGTGACAGAACAGCTCCTCTGCGATAAAATTGCAGGAGACATTTGGTTACTATGACAGCTTGGGGCCTTGTGAAGGCTCCCGAATCTGCGATAGTGAAGTTCCTGTTAAGCTCTGTAACAGCAATTAGTGGGTCTAAAAATAAGAAAAATATGTTTTAAAAAATATAAAAAATGCTAAAATAATTCAAATCCACATTACCTCCTTTTTCATATTCTACATATAAAAATAAACAGTAAAGAAGTAAAGATCATTGGCATCACTGCTTCCAAAACATCAGATCTATAATATAAAAGTATTTATCCCATACGGTGAACGACATAATGGGAAATAATATATACTGTACATGCTTATACTGTATAATACACATCGGAATAATTTTTAGTATTGATTGCTGACTGTGGAGTGTAATTAATTGTATTAGGTAACTTATTCATAAAGCTTTAGGCAGGGCCAGCTATGTAGAGGCAGTCACATTCATTTTCAAGAATGAGGAAGGTTGTGCCTACAATGTATGGGATGGAATGGGAACTTAAAGTGGCCCTGGAAATAAAACTAAAAGTGGACGCATGTTCTAGGCAGGTTAAAATTGACAGAAGGCAGGGCAACACAACTAGCCAGGGCCAACAGAAGTAGGTGGGGCTTAGAATACAATAGTGCCGCCCTTTGTTAACCCAGAATTCACTAATGGGGTATTTGAAAATGGGGTTTCTAAACCAGGCAGCCTCAAAATGCCATCAAATATGGTTCCATGAGCATTTATTCTTATGAGTTGTTTGTTTTTCAGCTCCACCAACCAATTTTGGTCTCCTGCAAGGAAAGCAAAAACTCTGGAGAGACCAAGTCTCTGAAGAGCTGAGAAGCATCTATTCTGCGTCATACAGGCAACCACCACCCTCTGCCTTTATGACATCCCGCTTTGGAGTGGCTCCCCGTGTCCTCTCCAGTACTATGCATCAGCCCAATAATGCTAATAAAGCTTTAGACTTTAAATCTCAAGCATACCTTCAGGTCCCGGATAACCCAGTTCAGAGAACTAACAACCTGATAATGGAGTCAGCATCCTAAATGTAGTTAATGGAAATCCTACTATTCCACCATCATCAACTCATCTAGATGGATTAACTTCAAGATCAATATCATAATAAATTTCAATTAATAACATTGTATGGAAAAAGTTTTCTGGAATTTTTCTTAGATTGCACTTTAAAGGTTTGTCAAATTAAAAATATGATAAAAGACAGGGAAGGTAACAAGCAGTGAGGATGCTGAAATAGAGCAGATTTGATTATATGAGTATCATATTTCTTTTATTATTTAAAACTTTTTCTGCCTTTCACTATTTTCACAACGTTTAAAACTCCTGCTGTTCTGACATAAAAAAAAATTAAAACGGTTTTCCCAGGCTCCTGATATTGATCACCTTCCTTCAGGATGGGTCATCGTTAGCCAATTGGTGGAGGACAACACCGGATGCCCTCACAATCAGCTATTCCCTACAGCCTCCAGAACTAGAACTAGCGCTTTGAACGGAGACGGAGGCCCAGCTGGGTTTCTTCAAGTTAACTTTGATTCAGCCTCCATTCAAAGTCATCACCATCATAAGCCCAGAAAACCCTTTTAATCCAAAAATGAAAGTAAAACCAAAACATGTGCTTATTAGGTTGTGGATCACTGGAATCCTGAACATTTTATCTTGAAAGGGTAGATATTATGCAGACATACTCCAAAGTGGAAGTTTTGTTGACTGCTTTGTGGCCAATCTTGCCGATGGGCTGTGGGGCAGCATGGTGACTCAGTAGTAAGCAGTAGTTGTCTTGCAGCATTGGAGTCTTAGGTTCAACATCTGCATGGAGTTTGTATGTTCTCCTCCAGGTACTCCAGTTCAGTTTTACCGATAGGGAATTTAGATTGTGAGGCCCATTGGGGACAGCTTGATGCTAATGTCTGTAAAGAGCTGCAGAATATAGCAGCGCTATGTAAGTGAGTGAAGAGCAGAGCTTATAATTGTCCTACAAATGGGTATTTAAATAGTGAGAGGTATGTTAAATGGAATCGGTCACCAAGACTATTATTAGTAGAACATGAGTAGTACTGCACATAAGGAGTCCAGACCGTTTTTTTCTCTATTGTCCCTGTTCCTCCACTGTTAACTGAGCAGTCTGGACCGCTGTGCCATAGTAACGTAATGGAGGAGGATTCCTGTGTGCATGCACAGCAGTCCTGACAATGTATCTCAGGATAGCTTTAGACAATGACATTGGGAGGAATGGGGAGGAGGGGGATCTAGAAAAATAAAAAAATATATCTATCTGAACTCCTTTTCTGTAGTACTACTCATTTATTATTGCAGTTAACAGTCGAAGATTATGGTGACAGATCCCCCTTAAAGGGACTGTGCCAAAGTTATCCCTTATTCCCAGGATAGGTACTGACAACTAACTGATCAGTAGGGTTTCAACCATTGGGGCCATCACCGATCCAGAGAGTGGAGGTCCCATTTCCCAGTCCTGATGGAGCCCTGTGCGCCATTTATTCTCTGTGTGACTGCTGGAAATAGCTGAGAACTGTAGTTGGCAGAGAAAACTTGGCACAACCCTTTCAATGGCATAGTCTTGAATATAATATGATCTCCTACTGTTTTGTGTATACAGCTCCTATGCAGACCTATGTGTTTCTATATTTACAGAGGCAAAGTCTATGTTTAGTCTGATGCTGCAGTTGTGGTCGTGGATCTATATGGCTATGGCCAGCTTCACTATTTCTATTAATGTTAGTGATCCTTCAGAAATCAAAAAATCCCCAACTTACAGTGGTAAATGCATATTAGATGCAAGACGAACACAGACTGCAGAGGATCTCTGTACAAATAATTTACCTCCCCTTATGGTAACAATTGTGCCTGTCCTTACAGTATCTAGTTTGTCTCTTCACAAAATATTGTACAAGTCCCTAGTCAGAAGTCCTCTTAATCAGCAGCTGAAAAAAATAAATAAAATTACCAGTGCACACAAATCCAATGAGCTCACATACAATATCAGTCCCTCCTCCCAGTACTGTGGAAAAATAGTGCCATGCATTGCAAATTTTGCTCAGTGCTGGGCCATTGACAGCAGCATTGTTCTCCTTCCCAACCCTCCTCCACTGGCAGCAGAATTGTCTTCCTTCCCTACATAACACCCTTGTCGCCCCCCCCCCCCCCCCCACTTCCACTGTGCTCATTCTAATCTACTTTATGTTTATCATTTTCCACTATTGTTATTCTGTCAGTGTTCCTTAAATACACTTTCATGTAGTCATGGACAAAACCTCACTAGTTAGAGCAGCATTGTGTGTGCTCCATTGCTGATTTCTATCAATGCTAAGGACAGACAGTTGTAACTATAGTCAGCCATTATGACGACAGCACTGGTCACCCTATCAGTCACCTATCTGCATATAAGTTGTTACCTCTGCGCTCCAGTGCAGTGTTCCTGCACCTTGTCGGTAGCTTCTAGCTGTTCCTGTGCTCTGGTACTGCTCTACATTGTGGCCCTTATGATCCCTGATCCTAATAGTGTTCAGTTATGATGGCAATCCATACAGCCTGACAACAAAACCTCAAGTGACATCACCTTCCTGACCTCAACTAAATCTTGGGTTAATGACTCCTTGCTTTAACTGGAGAGGCTTTAGGCTCAGTGTCCTCCTTAACTCAGGGCCAAGCCAATGGCGGCAGGGGCTACACTATCTTGGTGAGTTGTGTAACACAAGTATACATGGTGACCTTGCTTCCCCCACTGTCCTCTACATGATATTTAAGGTGTTCATACCAGTTTTTAGAAATGTTGCACAATATCCCTAAAGGGTAATAGGAGTAAGAGACAATGATTCCGGGTGGCAGCATCAAGAAAACAACAGGGAATTGAATTGTCATTCTGGAAATGTCTTTCATAAGAAAAGTACAAGGTTTTGCAAACTTAAATGAAATTAGACGTAATCATCACAAGTGAAATCACCTTGGAGCACATATTTCTATAACGGGGAAAGCCTATACTCATCTTCTTTGCATTCCTACTGTAAGCACGAACAGCCTCATGCCCACATTGCGGACCGCAAACAGCACTCCATATCACAGATGCAGACCCATTGACTTGAATGTGTCTGCAATCCTCAAGATACGGAACTGCACGGAGCGGAGGCACAGACCAGAAGCCCACGGAAGCACTGCGGAGCTCTTCCATGGGATGCCTCTGCACCGCCCAAAAAAAATAGAACATGTCCTATTTTTTTTGCAGTACAGACCACATTTTGTGGATCGCGGATCCATTCAATGGGTCTGCATCCGTAAAGGTGTGCCCATGGGCAGTGTTCATGAATTTCGGACCGCTATTTGCGGTCCTCAGCACGAGCACGGGGCACACACGCTCGTGAGCCCTTAAAGGGAATTTTTTTTATTATTATTCACAAAAAACAAAGGTAAAATATAGGGATGAGCGAACCCGAACTGTATAGTTCGGGTTCGTACCGAAATTTTGGGGTGTCCGTGACACAGACCCGAACCCGAACATTTTAGTAAAAGTCCGGGTTCGGTGTTCGTCGCTTTCTTGGAGCTTTTTGAAAGGCTGCAAAGCAGCCAATCAACAAGCGTCATACTACTTGCCCCAAGAGGCCGTCACAGCCATGCCTACTATGGGCATGGCTGTGATTGGCCAGTGCAGCATGTGACCCAGCCTCTATTTAAGCTCGAGTCACGTAGCGCCGCACGTCACTCTGCTCTGATCAGTGTAGGGAGAGGTTGCAGCTGCGACGTTAGGGCGAGATTAGGCAGTGATTAACTTCTCCAAAAGACTTAATTCAGTGATCGATCTACAGCTGTGGATCATTGAACTGCTGCTATTCAATTGCTCACTGTTTTTAGGCTGCCCAGAGCGTTTTTCATTCACTTTTTTCTGGGGTGATCGGCGGCCATTTTGTGTCTTGTGGTGCGCCAGCACAAGCTGCCACCAAGTACATTTAACCATCAATAGTGTGGTTATTTTTTGGCTATATCCTACATCAGGGTCAAGCTATCACCAAGTGCATTTAACCATCAATAGTGTGGTTATTTTTTGGCTATATCCTACATATGGGGCATGCTGTCACCAAGTGCATTTAACCCTTAATAGTGTGGTTGTTTTTTTGGCT
Source organism: Bufo gargarizans (assembly GCF_014858855.1). NCBI lineage: Eukaryota > Metazoa > Chordata > Amphibia > Anura > Bufonidae > Bufo > Bufo gargarizans. The sequence continues at coordinate 48,502,357 of NC_058081.1, read as the reverse complement.
ATATCCTACATATGGGGCAAGCTGTCACC